>NC_056728.1:581157681-581317681 GCF_019279795.1 Protopterus annectens
TCGAACGGAAGACGGTTCGAATGTGCAATGAGCAAATGCACAGTGAGAGTCGCTCATTGCACATTCGACATTTTTGGGCAGAGCGCACTATAGTGGGCAGTTGGAAATGGTTCCATTCCCTGCTGTAGTGCGATCTCGGAGTTAGAATAATAAAGAAGGGGGTATGTGGGGGGTGCAGCCCCCCACATGGGGGTGCAGGGTGGCTTGCCCACCTGCATTACACGGCATATACGTTTGTTGTCGACATACATGTTCGAAAAACAGCGAATCGGCTGTTCGATTTGCTGCTTTTCGAACATTAGAAACTGTCGCTTTTTCCAGTTTCGTTTTTACGATGCGAGGATATGACCACTCGCACAAGTGTGATTCGAGGTTTTAAAGGTAAACCATATTAATTCTACCTCACAAATATGCTTAGGAAAAAAAGGTGATCATAAGGAAAAATACCATCATGGACTTGATTTTTGTTCAGCAATGTTCTCTGATATTCAGTACAGAGGTGTAATAGCCAAATGATAATGAACAGGAATATTATATTATCTTTTACATGATCACAGACATCATTTGGTCCAGTACTTGTCTGTGGAATTTACAGTACTATGAAGCACTGTAGCATCTAGAAGCTGAACTAGATTTATTGCACAAATGCAGTTTATGAAAAAATGATAGCTGGGAAACAACATATTACAATATGGTCTCAATTCCTTTATTCCTTCCAAATCCTATTCTCTGACACTTAGTAGTAAGAATTAACAACTTAAACTAGACAAGAGGAATATTTTGCTTTATATAGCATCATTATAAATATTATTTTGTTCAGTGTTTCCACATGGGCCTTACGGTACTCTGGGACACCACAGTATCTGGCAGTTGTATTAAATCTATGGTCCAAAAGCATATATAAAAATGATCATAGAGAAGCAACATACATCATTAATGTTTTGATTATTATGCAGTCAATATTCTCTGATACCCGATAGTGAGAAGTAATGGCTAAATCAAACCAAGAGGAATATTTTACTTCAATTTTTCATAATTGCAAATGTTGTAGGTTGCCATGGTTGCATGCAATTGTACTGTAAGACCCCCCTCCATTGTTTGGTTTTGTAATTAAGAATGAAACATATTGCAGAAAATGTCTGATCATGGGCACACTACATTAAGCAGTGTGGGCTTGATGTTCACAATGTTTGCTGATAGCTTATAATTGTAACAGCCAATGCACACAAAATACATATTTCACTTTGTATTCTATGATTTAAACTTCATGTGATACAAAGCCAACAGATGTTAAGCAGACATTTTTTGTTCAGTATTTATATGCAATCTTTTAAGACAGGTCAGAAACCTAAGCCACTGAAAACAAAATGGCTAATCTGATTTAGTAGAAAAAGATTTCCTTCAGCCTTCAAATCAAGTTATTTATCTATTTATTTATTTATTTGTTTATTCCTAAAAAGGGTAATTTATTTATTTAACATTTGTTAACTGGGAAAATCCAACTTGGAACAAAGCCAATTTTCAATGGAGGCCCAGGGAGAAATGCTCCAGATGCACCTCTTTGTAATGTGTGAGGAAACCGAAGCACCCAGACGAAACCCACACGAATGCAGGGAGGACATGCAGACTCCACACAGAAGGCACCCCAGCCGAGAATCAAACCATGAGAACCTCTTGCTGTAAGGCGACATTGCTACAGCTGCACCACTGCACAGTTAAACACATTATTTTTGATTGACTGCTTTTCTTTTAGAAATGCTGCATAGCCAGTATCAATAGCCCTTCCTATGTCAGATGAAAGCCTAGCATTAATACTATGGTTCTGCTATACTGCACCTCCTTACTGTCTTCAATTGGCAGAAATGACCTCTCTGTGCCTACACACTAGGCTCATATTAAATGTGCACCTGTTAACTTTTTAACTCTAATACATCTCTCTTCTGCCTCTATAAAACACGCTAGTCAAATCCCAGTTATTGACTCATCTTAACCCCTTTATTCAGTTAGTCATCTGCGCTCTCCACCTCCATATTTCTTCATAACCTGCATCTCCTTTGGTATGCATAAAAAAGCGATGTCTTTTGGCTTCCCCCATTAGGGATCACCACAGTAGATCACTAGTCCACAGATTGATTGGCAGTGAAGTTTTTACAGTGTTGAGTCGCCAGCCTAGCACCCACCTTCACAGAAGGCGCGCGCGCGCACACACACACACACACACACACACACACACACACACACACACACACACACACACACACACACACACACACGCGCGCACACACACACACACACACACACACACACACACACACACACACACACAGATACTTACACCTACCTGCATGTCTTTAAAGCTCACTTGTCCACAGGAAGGACATGTAGACGCCACACAGAAGGTGCTCCAGCCAAGAATCGAACTGGAGAACCTCTTGCTGCGAGGTGACAACACTAACTGCTGCACCACTGTGGCCAATTCTCCTTTGCTATGCATAACCACCTTAATTATATTTTAAGTCATTGGATCATGTCTTTTACACTTTTTCATTACGTTAAGTCTGCAGCATCACCCACCTTAATAATTATCATCCACGATTAACCCATAATTATACTGTAACCCATCAGACTATGCTCTCCTTCACCAGCTGTATCCATATGTATCTAAATAGGCTATTTCCATGAATTATGTCAGCCCCTCACACCCACAATGGCATCTCCTTGAGGAAGGGATGACCACCTACTCTGCAGACATAGAGAACACAGACACTTTGCTCAAGTCCAGATATCTATTTATAGTTATCTAAGCCATAGCTACAGTTTATTCCTTGCTGTCACAGCAAGCTTTAAGAAATGAGGATAGTCATTTTAGTGTAAAGGAATTTTGTTTCATATCCAACTACAGTATAAAAAGCATGCAACATTGACCCAAGCTGGTTTCTCTGCAAATACCCTATAGTCAATCATCTAAAATTAAAGACTGGGGATGTAAATGTGCTCCTGCTTGCTTCACTGTTCTGGTCAAGCTGGTCATGGACGCTGCAGTCCATTATTTGATGTTGCATGATGATGATGTCCTACTCTGTGACCCAAGAGTGCACTGGTGGGCCAAAAGCAAGCCATTGCTTAGCACCTATTTCTTAAAACATGACCTCCTGCAGAATTTTACCATCAGTATTAGATCAAATACAAAGGACTTGAAATAACAGCATATTGATTTTAATAACCAACTAATCTCACCAGCTGACTCTACTGTCTCATACTATTACCCACATAAAGTGAGCAGTACCCAGTCTACATAATGTATTCACCAACAACTCCTAGCACACTTACTACTCTCATTTACTGTCAAAGAATAAATATTCTCATCAAATTTCTTACTGGACTGGACACCTGTTGTTTTTTGAGATATCAGTGATGTACCCCTTAAAGTCCTAGGCCCATCACCCACTTAAATGAGAGTACATCAATAGCCAATCCCTGATGCTCTTCTTTAAAATATGTCTCTTTTGAAACTAGGAAAAAGATAAGTCACAATACATAAAATCCTGCTCTGTAGCTGACTGCGGCAGTTATATTTTTATTAGTTGAGAGTGCAGCGAACAATGTTTTAAGTCAAAAACAGCCATCTTAAAATAAAGACAAACAGACACAACTATATTAAAACCAAAGCAAACAGACTTCCTTATAAATCTCAGAACACTGAAGCTGTCTACCATCAAAATCCATCTTAGTTTTTTCACTCCTTTTATTGGTTTCTCCTTCAGCCTTATCATACTAAGTGATATGGTCTCCTTAATATCCCCTCATTTGGACAGTCTCCTGCAGATGAACTACACTTCATATTTCTGACTGCTTGCAACAATTTTCTCTCTATCCCAATTTCTCATATTCTCTGTCTCTTAGTTACCTCTATTATTCATACCCTCTGCCCCTGAATGCTCTTAATCATCCTAGTTATCCAGCAATCACTCAGATTCCTTAGCTCCTATGCTCAAAAAAATATATAGCAGGTTGCAGTAAGCAATAAAGTAGAATACCTGAGTGCTCTTTAGTCATTTATATATGAGATTCTACAAAGGCCACAGTCCCTTTTCTGCAATTTTTGACTAAGCAGCACTATTCATATTAATACAGAGGAAGGCACCATTATTAGATCAGCATCTAAGTAAAGTCTTTGATTCCATCTCACTTCTGCTATTCTTAAAACTTTCAAGATCATACCCTCACTCCAGAAGCACTAAGATGGTTCAGCCATTATTTGTAGTGTATTGGCCGATGCAACTACTCTAGAGTTATGGAGCTCCACAAAATGGCACCATCATGATCTATACTGGTTTCTATTTATCTCTGCCTTTAACTCTGTCAGCACACTGAACCCATAAGCAATATAATATGCTATGTTTGTGGCAAAGTCTTCAGCAGAGCCAGGTCCTCATGGATAGAAATCACAAGCATTTTTCAGCAAGTCTTGTCCATTGTACATACCAGGCTTGATAGTAAGTACCTGGCAAGAAATATAGGCAAGAATAGAATTTCCAGTTATGGTGGGCTGCATTTAAGGAGTCAGACTTTGGGATCTCCTGATCCCTTCATGGCAAACATGAGCAAAAGAAAAGACTAAAGGTACTAGTTCACACTGTAAACATCTACCAGCTTTAATGTGCTTGCAAAGAAAAAAAACTTTGGGAAAAACGTTGTAGCATTCTCACCAGTCATCAAACACTCCACAGTTCAATTTTAATTGAAAACAGAGAACTGTTTCTGACCGAAAACCTTTGAAGAGGTTAAATAAAACTGATGATAAGATTGGTGAATATGTTTACAAGGCTAAGGAGAGTTAAAGAAATTGAAAATACCTTGACTGTACACTCTAACACAGTGCTTGAGTTTCAGTAAGAGGACAAGGATTACAAAACAGATTTGGCTAACAGTCAAGTGTGGAGCAGATAAAGGAAAAGGTAACAGATGTAGAAGACCATGCCAGATAATATAACATTTCAGGGGATTTCATTAAACAGAAAACATGTAGGCTGTCTGGTTTTAATAAAGAATCTATTGGAAGACCGAGCAGTCATTCTAGCAAGTGAACTTCACACAGAGTGGTCCCACAAACTTTGTATCTGATAGCCTTGGTAACATGAGGAAGCCCAAGCAACTAATCATTAGAAGCTCTATATCCGAACAAAATAGGATGGCCTTGTAGTTATGAAAGAGTGAAAATATTGTTCTTAACAATGGTAATCATTCTTTTTGCAGTATCACAGTGCATAAACTCAAAGAAAAGGATGGGTAACAGTTTATTCCAGTAATAGAAAAGTGCAAAAAAAAAAAAGTGCATCCTTAGATATTGGATTTTGTGTACTTAATGATACTCTTTCTCTAGGGTGCAAAAAGTTCTTAAACCTGCAAAAGCAATAGAAGCTATTCAAAGTTGGACTTGTATTAAACTCATCGAGGAAGCACCAAATAAAACAGGAGACAGTGACTGCCAAACTGCAGCAAAAGAGGGCATGCATATCCCCAAAGCCATTCCCTACTTTTTGCCAGAGATAGTATGCTCACAAAGAAGTTGCAGTATAAGTTTCAAGCTTCCTTCAGTAAAGGCACTCTGAGATGTGGATCATGGTAGTATGCAAATGAATACAGCTAGGATTATTTGTACAGGACATTTATGCAAAGTCTCTGCTTTCATTTCCACAGTTTTTTTTGGGTTCTCCTTTCTTCATTGTTACTGGACTGGCACTCCAGTACCTCACATCCATGCTGAGTCTACCAGCCATATCCTTACCCTCTCTGATCAATTTTGTCTTAAATCAAGACTACAAGATATTTAGGTCCCTGTTGATGTCCAGGCTAGTGCCACTGATACCAAACACAATGTACAGAAATCAGTGCAGCTTTATAGCTGAAAGGCAGGCATTTGATGATATAGTTAGAATACTTTATTTTATACAGAAACTAGTCCTGTGCAGCCAGGGCATAGAATAACATTTTGAAAGGGTCAGATGCGAATATCTGTATTTTAATTTTCTACGGAATTTAGTTTTCTGTAGCAAAATATCTATAACGCAGATGCACTTATCTAGCCAAACTGGAGGTAAAGCTCTCTCCAACCAAGATTGAACTTGACAGTCAAAAGGAGAAGGTAAACACTTGCACCACACCACACTCATCACATAGTCCCACTAAACCTACACCACCAAAATCCACACATAGAAACACAAAAACATTTGTGGAGGCTCTCAGTAATAATCTGCTCAAGCAACAGAGACCTCCAAAGCAGAAACGCAAGCAACCTCCACCCCCCAACACAACACAAATGACACATAGCCCACAGACACAGTGTGCCACTCAACCACAGCCCATAAGGCAAAATAATGTACCTAACACACTAGTCATAGGTGACTCTATAGTCAGGCATGGTGATGTCCCACTCACAAGGCTAAACAAGGAGAAGGTTACTGTCAGCTGCCTGTCAGATGCCAGGATCCACCACATAACCCACGCACACAGGTCACTCCACAACAAGTACAAATATGACTCTGTCATTGTCCATGTTGGTGTGAATGACCTGAGACGTACCTCCCTGGACTACATGAAAATAGACATGGAAGAGCTCTCCGATCTTGTAGCCCAGGCACATATGACCCTAGCCCTGAGTAGCATCCTGCCATCGCCCAGAATTATACCACAGTACAATGACAAAATGATTGACTTCAACAATTGCCTATGCTTCTGGTGTCATTCTAAGGGGATCCAGTATCTGTCTACCTGGGATGACATGGTCGACAAACCACGATGTTTTGCCAGAGATGGCCTGCACCTGTCACCCCTGGGAATCTGGTTACTGACTAAGGCTCTTGCCACCCCTATAATGCCTTTTTTAGGCAAGGTTCAAATGACTAATTCACCACCGTAACAGGAACAGGCCAGCAAAAACTCTGGGTAATGCTACTCAATGCTAGAAGTCTAAATCTCAAAATGCATTCCCTCGAGGCACTCCTTATATTGGCGAACATCGATGTCTGTGCAGTGACTAAGACCTGGTTCAAGGCTCCAGGGAGCACCCTGGCATTACCAGGCTATAACTCATACCACACTTTTCCGCAACCTATCCTGGACCGGAACACCAAAGGCGAAGGTGTGTCCATATTCATTAAGGATATCCACACCTCCAGGCTAGTTGCTCAGCATAATGTATCCGAGGTTATCCCAGTGCAACTAACTCTGGGCAAAACTGCAATCCAAATTGTAGCTTGCTACAGATCCCCCACCGTGCCCCAGGATTCTCACTCCTCTTTTTTTGATATACTGGAAAATATTAGGGTTCAACCAAACACCCTAATAATGGGCGATTTCAATTACCCCACCATTAACTTGGAAAACTACTCATGTACCAACTCCTTCACTTAACGCTTTCTGGAATTCATAAATTCCAATGCCCTGGATCAACTTATCCACACCCTCACCAGGAAAAACAAGATCCTAGACCTAGTCATTACCAACATGAGTGACCGGTGTTCCACACCAGATGTCATCTCCTCGTTGGTAAGATCTGACCATAAGCAAATCACCCTAGATATCCACATCCCACCCCCCACTCCCCATTAAGGAAACCACGGTAAAAAATTTCTCCAAAGCCAGCTTCATGCTTCTTAAGACAGAAGTGGCAAACTTCATGACACCCATGCAGATGGACAATACAGTTACGACTGCTGAATCCTACACAAATGCACTCTATAAGCACTTACACGAGTGCATGGATCGTGCTGTCCCTAACAGAACCAAGATGCTATCCTCCAAAAAAAGGAAGTCAACCTGGTGGGCCCCTGCCATAAACTCTACAACAGAAGGAAGAAACTGCTGCAAAAGAGAGTAAAATCCCATGAGTGGAGGAGCTCCCTGGTCAGCCACAGTAAGAAGATGAGATCCTTTATAAGAGCCTCTGAAGCTAGCTATGAAAACAGAACCACCACTGATTCTAAGGACAACCACAAAGCATTAAATAGCTATGTCAAGAATCTCAATGGCAACACCCAGATCTGCTCTGAGTTACAGCACAATGGCATGAAAATTACAGAACCAACTGATATTGCCAACATCCTGTCAGATAGGTTCAGTGCTAACTTTACCCCCCTCTCACCCCCTAAAGGGCCCATGTCTATACAGGAAGAATGCGGAGACCCTGTAATCACAACTACACAGGTAAAAGCTGCACTCTCTAAAGCCAAAAACATTGCATCCATGGGACCGGACAACATCCCAGGCTGCATTTTACATGAACTTCAGAACGAACTGGCTCCCCACCTAAGCACCATGTTCAATCATAGCATCACATCAGGCTTTGTGCCCACTGAATGGTGGACAGCAACAGTTATCCCACTTCAGAAAGGGGGAGCCACCACTGATTAGGCTGACAAGCCTGCTCTGTAAGGCTATGGAACGTATCATCATGGAACTCATAAACAGAGACATTGGTAACCTCCAAACTCTGGACACCACCCAGTTCAGGTTTTTGAAAGGCAGATCACACCTCCTGAACCTGATTGACTTCTTTGAGGCAGTCACCAAAGCCGTAGACAAGGGTAAGGTGGTTCACACAGCCTATCTTGACCTCGCCAAGGCTTTCAACACCATCCCTCATTTTGGAATTATAGCTAAACTCACTAAACTAGATATAAATCCCTATGTCATAGGATGGGTTACCAACTGGCTCACTGACAGAACTGACACTGTAAAAGATGCAGACTCCAAATCTGACTTCAAACCAGTGACAAGTGGAGTACCACAGGGTTTAGTCCTGGGACCTCTCCTGTTTGGTATCTTCTTCTCTGAAGTACAGGCTAACACAGAAGGCCTTTGATTAATGAAGTTTGCAGATGACTGCAAACTAAGAGCCATAGTTGAGTCTCCAAATGATGTTGACGTCCTACAGAAGGGCCTCACTGAGACAGATGCCTGGTGTCAGAGCCATGGCCTCAAGCTCAATACCAAAAAGGGCATTGTCATACTTTTTGGTAAAAACTCAGTATCCATGAACTACCACATAGACGGCAGTCTACTTAATGCCGAATGTGTGATAAGAGACCTTGGGACCCAGGTGGACACTAGTCTCTCCTTTTATAATCACATTGCCACAGTAGTCAGAAAATCCTTTTACGTGGCACACCTCATCACAAAAGGGTTCTCATCCAGGAAAAAAGAAGTCATTGTTTCCCTCTACTCGACACTCATTAGACCCATTATAGAGTACAACGCCCCTTTTGGAATGTACCTCACAAGACATCTAAAGCAGCTGAAAAGGCCACAGAAGTACCTCACAAAGAGGATTACTTGCCTCAAACACATGCCTTACACTGACTGTCTCAAAAAACTCCAGCTTTACTCCGTAGCATTTCGCCTACTCCGAGGTGATCTCTGCCTAACATATAAAGCTATGTCAAACCCAGAGCTGTTGGACATGCTACACCTAAAGAAATACCAGTCCCTCCGAACTACACACTCTAGGGACCTAATCCTTGTCACCACAATAAACAGGACATGCTGGAGGGATAGATTTCTGTCCCAGAGACTTCCCATACTCTGGAACAAGCTACCCATCTATGTCAAGCAAAGTTCCTCATTAGCACTTTTCAAGAAAAATCTTGATGAGTGGATGGGAAATAGGAAATACACCCCGGGGATCACTTCTGTGGCTCTGCTCGACAGGGGCACAGGAAAATAAATTTCTTGGGTAGCGTAAGCCAGGGAACCTTGTTGGCTAGGCTTACTTAGGCCCTTGGGCTGATAGCCTAGTACCTACCTATGAACCTATGAACCTCAGGTAAAAGTTAATGCAAGGATTTCAAAAACCCTTTAAGTTGCATATAGGGAATAGGCAATAGTGACCACACTGCCCTTTTCTGTTTACTCTGCATATTTTCTAGAGCTATGCAAGACTGTATGTTTTTAAATAAATCATTTGCAGGAACTATTTATACACCTGTATCCTGGCAGAACTGCACTTTCACAATTATAATTTTTATTAGGAATACCATAAGCTCATAGGTTGCTAAAACAATGACAGGTCAGTATTATGTTCAATTTGGTCAGTGACAAATAAAGTTACAACCAGAAATAAGAAAGCAAGAGAATTATCTGAACTACTTGAATTAATTGATTTACTAAATGACCTGAAAGTTAAAGAGGCTGCAGGGTTTAAGAGATAAAACTAGGCAGCAGTAATTAGATGATAAATGGCTCCTGTCCTATGGTAGACACGAGAGAAGGGAGTGACAAGTATTGTTAGCTGACAGGATTGTCTTCAGCTGAGGGACCCTTGAGGTTTAAACTATATTTAAAAAAGTAATGAGAATAAAGCAAATGCTTTACTTCCACTTCTGCCTGTTAATACTGGATAATTTGTACCGTACTGTGCTGAGCTGGGATCCACACCAGCTTATATGATTGTGAATTATACAAAGACTTCCCATTAGTACACAAAAATGTGCATTCTGAATTGAACATCCCAACCAGCATGCCCACTGTAAATTGAGCATGTACTGATAGAAAAAAGTCTGGCCATTGAAGTACCATTGATTGACCAGACTTTTCTGTTGGCATACACTACAGATGACAGAGCAAAATACAAGAAAAATCAGTCGTCCTGAAACTAAAGAAACAGAAACATTCCTGATTTTCTTTGTATTTCTGTGCTATTCCCCCTAAAATCTTGAAAGACTCTTGTATATCTAAATTGTCTGGATCTCTGTAGAATGTCCAGCTTTCTGCCTCATAGTTTTCGCCTTTTTCTCATAAAAAAACTGAGGTAGATTTCTGTCAAGCCACTGGGGTTTGAAGCCATTAAATAATGGCAGACATTTGAAATTTACACTTCACATCCTTTAGAAAATGTAGACTAATACAAAACCTCTCTCTTCTAGTATCTTTCTAAGTTTATACCGGCAATAAAATCTTCTCTTTTCTCTGTTGCTTTTCTTGAATAGCACTGATGTAGTGTGCAAGCATGGGAACATAAGTCCCAAACGCATACACAGTACATCAGCAAATGCGGAAGAATGCCAGAGGGACACCACAGCGCCATTATACAAAGACATATTTAAGAAACGTTAGCAATTTATTTCTTAAAAAATGTCATAGTATAATAGCAATAACCCACTCCTACGTATGGGTAATGCTGGATGTACCCAGACCCAGTTGTACTCTATTGCTTAAATGTTATATTTCATATTTTGTTTACCTTAATTTGGATGTTTATTTAGTGTTTTAACTTTAATGCTATGGTCTGCATGTGTTTGAGAATAATAAAGTACTTGGAAAATGTCTGTTTTCATTTAAACTATGCAGGTAAGAACAAAACAATATTATTTGGTAACATCAAAAGAAGAGTCTTCATTTTCCATCATTTGGCCTGTCCTCTACCCCTTAGGTACTTACCTTGAAACTGTGCAATATTCAAATATCTAAGTGGAGTTTTGGTCTCATTTCTCCTACTCTTCAGCTATATAAATGATAGGAGGGAGTAAACCACCTTGGTGGTAGTACCTGCTAGCTTGCTGCAAAGGTCTTTATTAGAAAAAAACTATGGATTCTTAAGCACTGGAATGCTCATTCCACTCCTTGAATAGTCTTTCTTAATTTACTCAAACTGAAAAAAAATGGTTCTAATGATCCACTTATCAAAGAAGGAACATATTTGCTTTACACTCAGGAAAGCTAGCTGTTTCCCAGTTGCATACAGAAGTAGCTTCACTACACTACCTCTCTACTCGTTCACAGCTCTTACACCTTGCTCCCTCTCCTTCTGTAGAGAAGACCACACACACCCACATTCTCTGCTTCACCATCTCAAATAAATCTTTTTTTTTAATCCCCAATCATATCATAATAGAGGTTTTGAGGCTTTCTCTTACATGGCTCCCAAACCAGAAATGCTATTTGACCACAGATATATCACCTTCACATAGTCTTCTACTTTCAATCAGTTCTGAAATGGCATGTTGCACCAGTACTATTGTACTGCTTTACAGTGGCACAGCACTACTGTACTGTTTTATAGTGGCACAGTACTATTGTACTGTTTAACAGTGGCAGAGTACTATTGTACTGCTTTACAGTGGCACAGCACTATTGTACTGTTTTACAGTGGCACAGTACTATTGTACTGTTTAACAGTGGCACAGTACTATTGTACTGTTTTACAATGACACAGTACTATTGTACTGTTTTACAGTGGCAAAGTACTATTATGCTGCATTACAGGCACAGCACTATTGTTTTGTTTTACAGTGGCACAGTACTATTGTACTGTTTTACAGTGGCACAGTACTATTGTACTGTTTTACAGTGGCACAGTACAACTGTACTGTTTTACAGTGGCACAGTACTATTGTACTGTTTTACAGTAGCACAGTACAATTGTACTGTTTTACAGTGGCACAGTACTATTGTACTGTTTTACAGTGGCACAGTACTATTGTACTGTTTTACACTGGCATAGTACTATTGCACTGTTTTACAATACCACAATGTGCATGTGGTACAACTTGAATGCTGCATCCTCTGGAACTCACACTTTTACTCCACCTACCTAACCAACTTGCGTTATAAAAAACATAATGGCTGCATCATTGGTCACTGCACAGATATCTTTGTCAAGAAGCACACACTACTTTCACCCTTCATTGAAATCCATCTGTCTTTCTTTGTCTACCTGTTTGTTAGCTTCTGAACTAACTCTCATTTTACCAGCCTTTAATTCTAACTAAAACAATGAGTAAAAAGGTCACAGAGAAAAACTGATCAGTAAAAACTAAAAGAAAAATCTAGCAAGGCTAGGTTAGCACTATGTGATTCCTTAAACCTCTTGTATTAGAGACAACATAGGATATACACAAATGACCCTTTAAGGACATCAGGTGTTTCAGCTACATGGCAATTCTGAATGTCTATGACTTTTTTTCTTTTTAAGTCTATTTATGGCCAAATTCGGGCCAATAAAGCCAAACCCCACTAGCTGTGAACATGCATGTTTCAGCCTTCTTATGGCATCATCAGCACAGCATAAGCGGAATGTTTGGCTAAACATTTAGAAACACAGGGTTTTCATATCCAGCTGATATCCATAACCATTGGGATGTCTGCAAAATATCCCAACCAGCAAACTAAAACAATGAGTAAAAAGGTCACACAGAAAAAACAATCAGTAAAAATCAAGAGAAAACTCTAGAAAGGCTGATCATTTTCATATATCCCATGTTGCCTCTAATACAAGAGATTTAAGGAATCACACAGTGGAAAGTATGGCCTTGCTAGACTTTTTTTTATGGTTTTTAGTCTTTAATTCTAAGGAAATTTTAATCTTGCGTATTGGCATTAGGCTTGCGCTGACCATGCGGCGTAGAGATGCCGCAGTAGCACCATATGCATATTAATGAAGGTGCGCTGCCGCCACATCCACGTGCATAGAAAATGTGCGCAAGTGCATGGGATGTGTCGAAGCGCCGCACAGAGGCGTGGACATGTCGACTGTTTACGTGCAACCTAAAATGCAGAATATTACAGCCTGCCTCCAATAGTAATCACACCTGTCAGTGTCCGTAGATACTGAAACATATGCAAAGCATGCAAGACAGTTTTGCGAACACAAAAATAAGAAGCAAACACAAATGCATGTTGCTAAATATTGAGTCCCCATCCCTCGAACAAATGACATTTAAAACCCCGTGCCCGTATTCTATTGTAGTGTCGATAGTTATACCAAGTGGAAGCGAAACGCATCATGTTAGCGCGCCGCCAATAGCTAAGTCTAGCTCAATGGTCAGGGTAACCACCTGTCCCACATTGTGAGGGACAGTCCCCCTCTGGGCAGTTGTGTCCATACCAAAACCATTATAAATGTAAAATATCCTGCGATCGTAGGACATAATTATGTCCCACAGCTTATGTAATAGTCACATACAATAGTTATTTCTGTATGTAACATACCTACATGTTATAAGAAATAGAATAAGCAAGTAAATGAAACAGAAGAAGCAGTTGAACAGCTACAACAATAAGCTTACATTTAGGCATAAAACAAAAGTACTATCCATTATACTGACCGTGGGTATGTGTTGGCCTGTAAAATCTGATGTGTGTCCCGAATATATCCCATCCTGGCTATATGAAAAGGTGGCAACCCTACCAATGGTCAGAGCATTCACCCATGCAGTCCAAGGAGTCCTTGTCAGGAAGGGCCAAAGATGAATGGGTATTACCCGGGTCTACCTACCATGTCATGAAAGATAAGTATTTGCGTGTACCTATGTGCGTGATGTACAGCATGTGGAAGGTGAAAAATGCACAGGTACCAGAGATATGTAGTGTATGCAATGTGTTCCCTTGACCATGCCATGGGTCATCAACCAGAGAAGGGATGGATGGAGTGTGTGGAATATGGGTGTGGGGGGGGGCGGGTAATGTAATAATTCGCAAAAGGGAGACTGTGTTGGATGCACAATAGGTGAACTGGAGGTGTATGAGGGAGCAGTGGGTGAATCAGAAAGAAACACAAAGAACAAACATATACATCCGCAATACAACCTGACAGGCCATACTGTAGAACACAATCCCACAAACATGTGAATATTAAAATGTGCAATACACATGTACAAAAATGTCACCGGCACATACCCACATAATGGTCTGGACTGAACTGAGCCATCCAACTACAACACACCTGGATGCATAATTGAATACCCATCACCCCCTCTACAGCACACAACCCCCTCATTCCTGAACATCCACCAAATCCAGCCATACTCGGGCTGCTAGATTGGCGCAGCCATATCTGCACATAGTGACCACTATTCATATCTAGTAGGCAGTCTCACCCTAGGCAATGTCAGGATTGCAAACTATGTATCCCTTGCATGTAAAACCCTTTCACGGTTTCGTAAATCCAAAAAGATCAAAGGTTATTGTCTTGTTCAATTTTTGGATATCCCTCATGGAATAAGTATCCTGTGTAAACATCAGACTTGGTATCACGACACGATGTCCAGTCCTGTAGACATCTGGACACAAGTTGTATGTGCAGTAGTGGTTCACGAGACTGCTCAGCCTCCAGCCGGTCATGCAGAACCTACTACCCGGGATTAAACACCTGACCGTGATGCACGGCTCCCCACATGAATTATCGAGAATATATACTTTACACATTCGCATAGTGGCAGTTGGATATAGGGTGATTACTTCCCTGATGTAAGCAGGGTACCTCCTGTCCCACTTTGTGAGGGACAGTCCCTGTTTGGGTAGGTGTGTCCTGACCAAAAATAATACAATGGCAAATTTCCTGTGATTGTAGGAAATAATTATGTACCATATTTCATGTAACAGTTGCCTAAAACAGTTATTTCTGTATGTAAAATTCATAAATCTTACAAGAAACAGAATAAGCAACTAAACTGCTACAAGAATAAGCGCTCATCTAGGAAAATAAGTAAAGTTCTAAACCCTGTACTGACCGTGGGTATGTGTTGGCCTGAAAAATCTGATGTGTCCCGAATATATCCCATCCTGGCCATATGAAAATGTGGCAATCCTACCAATGGTCAGAGCATTCGCACAATAACTGAACAGCCTTTTAATCCCCCCTGAAACCAGTGACCTTTGGAGGAAAGGTGTTGAATTACACTGAATGAATAATGACAATACTTAAGAGTAATAGACGTCTTTTACTTTAGAAAATAAGTATTAATACATATGCTCTGAACCTGTCAACACGTTTCAAGTTAATAGTACTAGTTTTGTAAAAGTGTCCATGATTGTCCCTGATTTGTCCTTGCCTTGTCCCTGTTACTGTTGAAATTAGTCCCTGAGTGGTTGAGAGGTCCGTACACATATGTACACCAACCAACTGTCACATTTGTTGCCAGTACTGTTGAATACCTGTAGTGAAGTCATATATCCTAGCTACCATCCATGCAGAATGTACCACAGATGGTGTAGTGGTCAAACCAGTGACTAAGGTGTGTCTGTTTCTGGGTCCAAGGCATGCAAGGGCTGCTAAGTTTATGTGATGGCCAGAATAATGTCCGTCGGATATAGGGAGGTAAAGCCAGCAGGGATGCGCGGCGGACATTCAACAGTATGGGAAATGTAAATAGGTATGTAGGTGTAAATGTATGTGTATGTACAGACAAATATATATATATATATATATATATATATATATATATATATATATATAAATATATAAATGAATGCACAAGTTCACAATAAAGCAGTCGGAACGAATGTGAAGGGAAACACCAACGGAACCCCCCCCCCACGTATCATGTAGTGCCGTCATATCAAGCTGGTCAGAGGTGGGCAAACCCCTGTGATGGTAATCACAGGTAGAATGGTAACATTGGGACTAACTCTGTCCATGTGCTAATTCTGATTTTCAAATGGGTACAAGGCTATTCCGGTCTCCAGTCAGACAAGCCTAAACTCGGATGACCACATGAACACCCTGACAATCAAACACACGTATGTGCCAGGACTCTAAGCTTTGGAGTTCTGAATATCCTCGGAGTGAGTAAACATGCAGCACGGGTATAGAGCAGTAGGGAATAGGGAATAGGGAATGGCGCATGAGTAGTACTGCAGTATTCCCAGCAGGAGAACGGATGCCTGCTGTGTAAGTGAAGTGTTGAGGCGTGTGTTCGGGTAACTATGAACCATGGGTATACATATAAATGAAGCAGAACACCACGGGTGTGGTGGAGGAACTATGGGTATGCGATTATGGATCCAGGAGTGCCAGGGTTGGTTGGGCCAGTTCCAATGGACCACCCCGTGTAGGTCAGCTAGTATGTAATAGGTATATATGCATACACACATGCAGGCAACAATATGTTGAAGTACATTCTCTGTAACACATGCACTCCATTAATTGACAAAAATAATATGAATGTGCAGAGACAAAGACAGTAGATGGAATAATAGGCTGTGCAGATGAGGAACAGGTCAAATGACACTGTATCACATCCCAATTACCATCGGTAATCCGTACATGAACATATTGCGACATCTGTCCGCTGTATAATGTGCTAAATACCGATTACAAGATAACCGGAGTGAAGTGTCGGTGTCATAATGACTAAGGCAATAGTATGCTGGTGAAGCATATATAAAACCCAATACGCATGTGTAAGTGTGTATGGATGGGAAATGTATTGGTCAACGGACACACAGATGTGTATGTGTATATATATATATATATATATATATATATATATATATATATATATGTTACTGTAGGTATATACATGTACATACCTAGGTTACGTTACAGCAATTACGGGTTTACGGGTAACATATGTTCAGACCGGGCATATGTTAGTGGGAGATCCAATAAACAAACGTCTATCTCCCACACTTCCCCCAGCTAGGCCGGTGAGACCTACAGACACACAATAAAGGTAAATACACAGCTGCTTTCCAGACCACCGGCAGGAAACTACCAGTGGGAGAGATCTGCAAGGTTTACACTTTAAACATGGATCACGAGGTCCCTTGCGGGACACCAAAAATTTGCCTTGTAGGCGAACCATTAATGATTGATGTGACCAGGATGTAGCTGTACACGGAACAGTAGGTTGTGCAAGTCTGATAACACATGGGTTGCCAAAACGTATGACATGTGTCCCGAGACGGGGAGAGTGGGCAGTGAGTAGGGGTGTGTTCATACCCCAGCTGCACTCACAGTAAGGATGACTGCTGTAGAGGGGTATCAGGTAGGGGAATCATGGGTATGCAATAATGGGCCTAAGTGTGCAGGTGTTGGTTGGCAGAGATGTATTAGGCCCGCCCCGTGGAAGTAATTAATATTCCTATGTGGGCATGGCAGAAGCCCATACCTTCCAAACTGTAAGAGCACATCTAATGGATAGTCCGTAAACCATTAGGGGAACACATAGGGACTATATCAGTGAACTGTACCCGATTATCATGGACATCTGTGATTACGAATCAGAATCTAACACAGTCCTAACAAAACCCTTCCAGAACTAGTGATATTAGGTCGACAGGTGGCGGAATACATGTAATGACTAATGACAACATGAATGAGTCATAAACAGCATGTACTTCGACAAATGTGTATGAATACATATGCTCTGGGACTGTCAATGTGTCAGGTTAATAGTACCAATCATCTAAATGTATCCCTGAGGGTGTTATGAAGTGTCCCTGATTCAGTGTTCATTCTCCCCCATTCTTATGTGAGGTCTGCTAGTGACAGAAAGTGCATATTCCGCAGACTACCTTAGGTAGATGATAGCATAATAGGTTGGGGTTACCACCTGTTCACCTTTGTGAGGGACACTTCCCTTTGGGCAGTTGTGTCCTGCAAAATAAATGTTATTATGGCACATGGCCTGTGATTTAGGGCAAAGAATCCATATGTTGTCTGTAGTGGTTGCATAAAATGATTATGTTGTATGTGAAACACCTAGATGTTATAGTAAACAATATTAGCAGCTATAATGCTACAAGAATAACCTTTACTTGTGCACACCGGTGAAGTAGTCTATTTTCTACTGGCTGTGGGTATGTGTTGCCTTGCCAAATCTGACATCTCTACATATAGGTCCTATAGGGCTGCCACCTTTCCAAATGGCCAAAGTGGGACCTGCTCCATAGAAATGTCAGACATACCAGCTCAAAATATACCTACAGCCGTGCATAGTACATAACTATACATATTAGCATAAATAAAAGCTTAAGTCTAGTAGCAGTCCAGTTGCTTATGCTACTTCACATAACATATAGGAGTGTCATATATAGAATAACTGTTACATGCAACTATTAGAGAAATGTAGAATATAATATTGTCCTGTAATCAGGACATTTGCTATGTCTTGATTATTTTCGCATGACACATACGCCTATGGAGGGACTGTCCCACGCAAAGTGGGACAGGTGTTAATCCTAAAGTCTCACCATGGCCAAATTAAAAGGTGGCAAACCTACAATAGGTATGCAGTAGCATGACCTGGCAGACGGATGTGGATCCCAAAACACATTTACTTGTCTGCATTGCAGAGTATCGGTTCCCATGTATCAGCCAGATGGGAGCAGATTGTATGAGGAGTACGCATACAATATGATTAACTCACTGGACAGGCCACCGATTCTGTACAGTCGAATGCCATGCCGTCGCCTAATGGTCACCCACACCCGATACTGTAGTCATGTAGTCCGATGTAATAGGCATCACAAGGGATTGCGCGAGCGTGAGTGACACATGCAAGCACCAATGTTGGTGCATGTTCAAGTGAGGGAGCGAGCGGGTGTAAACGTGTTTGGCTACCAGTATGCGAGTATTGCACTGGTAAAGAAATGTGGAGTCTAACCAAGTGTAAGAAGCTGTAGCAAGAGGTCAGCAGTGCTTAACACTGCACAAACCCACGCACAACTGCTCCTAACTGCTTCAATGTGCCTTACTCACTCCATATCCAATGGGCTAGTTCTGGCCGCAAACAAATAACCGTCCTTTGCAAGTGTTGGTAGCAACATCCTGCGCACACAGCTAATGTGAATTACCAATACACCATGGCAAATATACAGACAATAGACAGTACCACACACATACCATACAGCACAGCCATCCAACAGTATAGCAATGTACCGGCAGATATGTCCGGACCACTGGTGTTTGCAGACCTGGCCGTCTTGTGTTTATGTGTGTGAGCATGCCCAGTATGACCATTCCACATGTTGTCGACTGACATTGCCGTCATACCTTCATGTGTTTGAGCATACCCAGTATGGTCAACTATCGCATGTGTTACATGTCCAGGTAGTCAGTACTGTGGTGCCAACCTCTGTTTTGTACACTGACAGGTGGCATGTTGTGTCTGCAGGGTATCCATCGGTCATGTGGCATTAACTGTTGCTACATTTCTGCACAGCATGGGGGGACATCTGACTGTATCCACATTCCTACGCAGCACCGGGGGGGGGTGCACCTGACTGTTACATGTGTACGTTGGAAGGGGGCAGAGCTGACATTTGTACACTTTTGCTACTACTGTACTGGTATGTCAGATACTCCATTTCAGTGTGTTGACCTACCTATTGTGCTGGCTAGAGGCATACCAGTGTACTCCAGATCTTAGCTTTAATTTCCAATATATTAGTTTCAGACGTCCTAACCTTCACAACCTACATACTACTGCCTGGCCTGCTGTAGTCTGTGTGTGTGGGTCTGTGGGGGGCATGTCATCCATTGGGCATATTCAGAGGCCATAGTACAGCATTTGTCTGTGTTGGTCTACACCTGTCCAGCTGGTTGAGACTTGTGTGGGCTGTATGGACACACGTGATGCTCAGCCCATTACCTGCAGTGGGTTATGACACCCTGTGTACTACTGGCAACTATGGTGACCCAGGTATGTGCTACAGATGTCATGGTGCCACTATGGAGGTGTACTGTCCGCTGCCTTAACAGTCGGCCACCAAATTCCCTTGCATGCTCACATCCATTCCATAGCTACAATTAACAACACATTCTAATACAATTGTCAATTGGTAGGTCGACTGACTTACCTTGAGGGTGTGCCAGACCTGAGGATGATGCTGGATGGCTGCCTATGTTGGATGCACACAGTGCACTTCCTATACATGGCTGAGCACAGGTAGTGTCATATTTGGCATCCCATTTACTGTCTGTGCGAGTCAGAAATGGTGACATTCCGTGGGTACCTACTGTGTCAGTGCATATGCTATGCGTTGTCTCTTTGCCAAGGCCAGATCATACTGGGCATGCCTCCTTCCGCCTACTGGGTCCAACTCAGATTGTTCCTCCTCTGAGTCAGTCTGTGCCTGTACAGGCCTTGGCATTGGTGGGGGGCTGTGTGGCCCTGCCCCATGCTGTTCCTGCTGCAGCTGTTTCCGCAGGATCATATTGTGTAGCATAGCACATACCATAACAATTTGGGTGCATGTAGCTGGTGAATACTGCAAGGCTCCACTGGATGTGTCCAGACACCGGAACCTTGACCTGAGCATCCCAAACCATTGCTCTATTATATGTCTTGCCTGTGCGTGTGCCTCATTATGGCGTAGTTGTTCAGGTGTGTGTGCATTTCTGATGGGTGTCATCAGCCACGGCTCCAGTGGGTACCCAGCATCCCCCACTAGGTGACCATAGGGGATGTCCATATTGGCAAAGCTGTGGTACAGCTGCGTCAGATGCCATAAAGTGGAATCATCATAGCTTCCAGGGCAGCCAGCACACACATTCAGTATAATGCCCTGGCCATTGCATACGACCTGGCAGTTGATGGAGGGGATGCCCCTGCGGTTAATGTAGGCCCTACCCTGCTCACCGGGTTGTGCTTTGATGCGTATGTGCAGGCTATAGCACCCACTACCCCAGGGTAGTCTGCCATTTGGTGGAAGAGATGCATATTGTTGGTCAACACCTCACGTGTGTTGAGGAAATGTACATGCTCACTGGCATGTGGTGACATGGCATCCAGGAACTGGTGGAATACTCTGGATGCAGATGCCTGTGAGATCCCCATGATATCCCCAGTTGTGCTTTGGGAGGTACCTGTGGCTAGTATACCTAGGCCTACACATGCCTTGGTATCCACTGGGATGGGTTCCCCTCAGCCTGTTCGATGTGTCAGGTGTGGCTGGCACAGCTCAACAATCTACTGTAGGAGGTCTCTGTCCACCCCATAGCACTCCACTATCTCCATCTCATGTAGCCCCTGGTAAGTTACCCTGGGTCTGTACAGTTTTCTCTGTCTCCTCACTGAGGTTTGTTTGGCAGCATTCACATCCTCACCACCCTCAGCCTCCTGCACATGTTGGTCTATGTTGCTTGCTGCAGCCCTTCTCATTTCGTTGGATTGTTTTGTAAAATTTTCCCGCATGTATACACCTGTGGTGTAGAGTGTGGAAAAACCTGAGGGTATGGTGCTTACTCACTTTATCGTAGTGTTCTGGGCCGGGCTGGGCCTGTAATCTGCTGATTGTGATATTTATCACCTGTTTGCCCAGCTTGTTCACCTTGACTACTCTCCTACTGCTGTTGTCCCTCCCAATTGCACTAGGCAGGTATAGACACACCCCTAGCTTAGGCATGCTAAGCCAGGAGCAATCCCGAGACACAGGGCTTCAATGTACGTACAGTATGCCTGACACCCCCCCCCCATGCTTTCACCTATGTTCGAGTCCTGCACCCGGCTATCTGTACACATACACTCTTGGGATCTGCATCACACCCTGGGGATAAACAGGATTCACTAATTTCCACCTCATTTGCATAGTATTGTCTTCTAATGCATAGTTACATGACCCATACTGAGCCTCCCCAAAAATAACCACTGCTTACTGTCGCCCAGATCCACACACAACTGGTTAAAAGTGCCTTACTATCACTGTATTCAATGTCCCTTGTTCTTCCCAGCAACAAAACAACCGGTCTCTGCACGGCTTGAACCTGGGACCCTGCACACCACAGACGATGTGCTTTATCACTAAGCCATGGCAGATATACAACATCTGAGGTCATCACGTACAGATCATCCAGCACAGGCATTCAACAGTATAGGACATGTATTCCATCATGTAGATTTATGTATGCTAATGTCCACACATATATATATATATATATATATATATATATATATATATATATATATATATATATATATATATATATATATATATATATATATATATATATATATATATATATATATATATATATATATATATATATATATATATATATATATATATATATATATATATATATATATATATATATATACACATATACACACATACCTAAATATAGAATATATATCTCAACAGCGGACCATGTGACACTAAAGCATTAGACAAGAATGAAAAGGAAACCATGTGCGCCTCCTGCCTTATGTACTGGTGTTAATATCAATGCAAGTATGTTTCTGTGCATCACGCGGGTTCAGACTGTATTAAGGGTAATATTAGGGCTGCTGACATTACTCATCAGACCTATTGCCGAATGTATGTGTATGTCTTGCCAACCCAGTCTCTTGGCCGATTTTGACATTTATGGCAACTATATAGGAAAACAACAAAACACGCTCCTCAACACATCCTCGAGCTAGCCACTCACAGACACCAACACATAGGATATGACTGCCAAATACACACACTTGCCATGCCTTGGCATAGAACACCTACCTGTCTATTCTATCACACTACAGCATTACGCAGTTATAGAATGCGCTACCAAAATTACTGGGACCTAGCACTTCCAGAGCTGTACGTCTAGGTGGGTGACATCATCAGCAATGGAAAAGTCAGCGATAGGGATTGTATGGAGTGTGAGCAGTCTAAAAGTGTTATTCTGTCTGCAGGTAGATGGAGACACACACACAGTTGGCATGGCTGGGATTAGAACACAGATCTAACTACCTTATCACACTACAGCATTATGTAGTTACAGAATGCACTACCGAGACTACTGGGACACAGCACTCCCAGAGGTGTACTTCTAGGTGGGTGACATTATCAGCAATGGAAAAGTTGGTGATAGGGATTGTATGGAGTGTGAGCAGTCTAAAAGCATTATGCATTATTCTGCCCCCAGGCAGACGGAGACACACACACACACACACACACACACATAGTTGGCATGGCTGGGATTAGAACACAGACATAAGTACCTTATCACATTACAGCATTACACAGTTAAGGAACACGCTACCAAGATTACTGGGACACAGCACTCCCAGAGGTGTACTTTTAGGTGGGTGACATCATCAGCAATGGAAAAGATGGTGATAGGGATTGTATGAAGTGTGAGCAGTCTAAAAGCATATTTCTGTCCCAGGCAGACGGAGACAAGCACGTGCCATTGCTGTGATCAGGACATCTGCCTATCTACGGACCACTATTACAATACTACATAGATACGAGTCATGCCACAGACACTACACCTTTTAAGATGACCTTCTACGAATGTGGACATCGACATGGATGCTGGCAGTTACGATGTACATACCTGTGAACCAGTGTGTTCAATGTAGGAATCCATCCTGAAGTGGGGTATGGCCATCTGTTGACTGGATGACTACTATCTCTATACAGGGTTACAATGGCCATGCCCATACACATAGAGGCACATAACCGACACAAGGTGTCACTGGGCATGCTCACACACTTAGTAGCACACGGCCGTTTGGAATGCACTATGTGTCCATCTACACAACGTTATACTGGGCATGCTCACACACTTAGTAGCACAAGGCTGTTTTGTATGCACTCTGATTCTAAACACGGAAGGGCACAGTTGCCATGCTATTACAGTTAGACTTGAACAACACATTGTAATGGACTCTGGTGTCGATAGTTGTCATTGTTAGCAGGAACACTGCACTACATATATCTGACAATGGTCGTCTACACAACGTCTGCTGCTGTCCATCACCTTAGATGTACCAATCTAAACCTGGCACACTAATACCACCCATGGTGATGTCCTGCCAGGAGTGGCTACTTCGCCATATAGTGCGATTCATAGACAAATGTCCTGAGACCAGGTTAACACCCTGACACCTAGAGGACAACTGCATTGTATGTGTATGCTAAACAGTGCTAGATGTGTAGCATTCGTAATCACAGCTGCCCAATGTAGATCCATCAATGGGGAATACTGACATCTGTGCAGTGAGGAACACCTGACTGAAGACTCAGTTGTGCACAATAGCACTACCACCATATACCTCGGATACAGACATGTGGGCCATAACACCGGTACGGACCGCTCCAGGTGGTGGTGTCCCCACGTACATGAAGGCCACTCACATGTCCTGACCAGTACACCCTCAAAAGGCATCACAGATGTGTCAGGTGCAGATCACAGTGTCAAAAGCTGCATTCTAATATGTAGCCCTCAGACATCACCATGTCCTTGGACCAGCAACACACATCCATACATGTGGTAGAACATATATTAGTACAACACCATGTAAGTCATGACCAGAGGACTGCACCTAGCTCTACATGAACTGTGCAGACTACCCATGTACTGACACAGTTGCATCATGTGTTATGCAATACAATGATACCACTGTTCATAACCAGGTCGGCTGTACACATACAGCAGTAACAGATGACTGTTACTGTACACCAGTAAACACCCTCATATTTGGATATGACATACATGTACTTGCCGTGGATATATACATGCCACACACACACACACACACACACACACACACACACACACACACAACACATATGTACATAGCATAGCTGTTGCTGTCCTTTGTGCAGACAGGTGGCTACAGCAATTACACACATGCACATGGAAGGTAGATCCATGGCTGTTGAATGCTAACAGTACATAAGGTGTGATATCAATGTTGACAGAGTTAACATTCCCTCTGTACTGGTTACCCATGACAACTATCATATCATACAACAGTCCATGTGTCATGTATGTCATCACACATGTCCACCAATTGTAATGCCTACAAACATGGCTAAATGACAGGAATGTAGGACCTACACACATGTACATGTAGTTTTGTGCGTTCAGCTACCATGCGTGTGCAGTAGCTGATGATTGCAGGTGACATGTGACTTACCTCAACATGCAGTTGCAATGCAGCCCCATCATTGCCAACTGTATATGGTGATATACTGACAGTACAGTAATATGTACATTAGGTATGGACAGATGTGTGGACATAACTAAGTGGTGGGCCATCTTTGCAGATGGATGTTGGCTGAAGACAGCTCACAGATGTGTCACAAGCCATCCTACAATAACATGCAAACACTAAGCTATGTTTCTGTTAATTGAAAGGGAAGACATACAACCTACACAGCGGTCAGGGTGTCACTGACTGTAAATCACTTGACACCTGTAACACTTAATACCTCCCGTGTGCATATATTAGCACAATTGCCAAAGGTAGCGTTGGCACACATTGTAATGCAGGCAATACTGCTGCATGTCTGTCATATGTAGCATAAGATAGCAGGTGTTTGATTCACAGTACTGCCATGTGTGTTTGCTTGTGTGTCCATATATGCCACGTATGGTGGGGAATACATCCCAGTTGTAACTCACACCCCTGTACACTGTTGTAGAGATCTGTACATACTGCAGTGTAGAAAGCAAGACATAGGCAGAGGTGGGGTGTGTATCACACACACATGTGAGCTATCTGTATGTGTATGACATAGGTGCATTCAATTGTGGACTCCACAGTGTGTGTGTGTATGTATGTATGGCTGTTTGGTCCATGGAGTGAGGATGTATGTTACCATAGTGAACAGATAGGACCCCTAACCCCGCCAGGTGATGCAATCTACTACCCTGTTGATGCCGTCGATCTTAGGCATTACTGACTACCTGTACATGTGTATTCTCTGTGTCACATCATGTGGGTGCACAGTACTGTAATGGTGATTACCACATAGACAGGGGTCCTCACCTCAACACTATCAAGTGTGTGTGTGTGTGTGTGTGTGTGTGTGTGTGTGTGTGTGTGTGTGTGTGTGTTACAGTGTCGTTGACCCCGTGAGTCTGGGCGTGTTACTGTGAGTCTGAATACATGTGTGCGAATACCTGTGTGTGTGTGTGTGTGTGTGTGTGTGTGTGTGTGTGTGTATATGTGTGTGTGTAGTTGTGTGTTCGCATCCTGTAATGTGAATGTGTATTACTGCTACACAGTGAGGCCTCAAGCTATCAACTGGCCTCTACCCTTGTCATCAGCTAGACCGCTATGTAAACTCTCCGCCCCATGTAACTGTAACTATGATGTCACCCGGTATGGATGTCACGTCTCTAGCCACTGTAGCTTAGTACACAGCTCCCATGCTCCTGGATCAGTAGATGTGTAGACATCTTTGGAATGTCAGCCTTTCTAACAGTGAGGTTGAAGCTACGAATAGCATGCTGGTATTGCCATACATACCTGTGAGTAGTCCACATTTACACATGGCAAACTGCAAACACTGGCACTCAACGGCACATGCAATTAGACCTGAAGGAGGGAAGCAGGACATCATTACCAACATGCTGTTACTGTTGTTACCAAGACACATACTGTGAACAGAAAACAATGCATTCCAAACCTGTACTACATGGTATGTCTGCTGCATGTCAACAGTACACAACAACTGTAATCTACACTTACCTCCCTATTCTGTTCACCCTGTGCATCAGACCATATGACCATGTCCCTGCACCAATGGTGTGGATGACAGGGATGCAGCACAGGCATCATCATATGCACAGGGTGATAATGTTTGCCAGGGGCCTAGGCTGCACCAGTGGATGACATCATGTTTGTGTGTTAGGGCCTGTGATCTAATTGGCCATGTGTGGTTGTTATGCATGTGAGTGTTGCGGTGCCCTACAGATGTTTCTGGTGTGTGTGTGTATGTGTGTACACAGTTCTGCCATGTGTCTGGCCTACACAGGGGTATTATTGACAGCTCCAGACTGTACATACCAGGTTATACAGCTCATGGTGTCTGGCCACAGCCACGTGACCTGTGCCTGCCAGGGGTTGCATGGGCACTACCAGGCAGAGGAGCAGATTGGGTACTGTCCGATGACACATGTCCACTGGAACTGTGGCCCCATTGGGACTGTCCAGGGTCACATGCATGTTGCCTGCTGTGTCCTAGTGTGGACAGAGCAGCACCAGCTACACTGCTGCTGCTACCACCACTATGGGAGCAGGCATGTGAGGTAGCTCATTCATGTAGACCTGCACCAGGTGACGTAGCTGGCCTAAGTCCATGTGCCCTACGTCTCACTCCTGCCAGATGTTCCAGCACAGACAGCTCACGCTTACGGATTGTCATGCCATGGTCAAGTATTCCAACCATGTCACCCAATCATCTGTCCAAAACCTCAGCAATCTGCTGTTGAGCATTTGCCAATGCCTGGATGTTGTCATTTAAAGAATGGATAGCAGCCCTCTGAAGCCTCTTCTCTGTTCTGCTGTTCAGCATGTGCCTGTGCCACCATTACAGTCTGAAACATGTGTCTAGTGACACCAACTGCTGCGCTCTGTCCTGCAGGGGCATGTCGGCCAGAGGTCCTCCTACGAGCAGCACTGGCCACATGCCTGTGTGGCCCATCCCCAGTCATGTGCCTGACACCATGGTGTGAATACACACCTTCTGTAGCCACCACACTTTCCTGTTCCAAGCTACCACATGCCAACTGTCCTTCCTCTATGGCCACTGGTGATGGGGTATGTGTTGGCATGAGATCTGTGTGCAGGGATGAGGGGGATATAGGTGGAATGGCAACCAATGGCACAGATTCATCCCCTGACAACCCTGCCTGTGCCTCAAGCATATGTTCATCACTGCTAGAGTCTGTGGGGACACTAAAATCAGATGGACCGCAGGAGGGTAATGCACCTGCATCACCACTAAAGGCAAACAAAGACTCTACATTACAATACAGACACACACACACACACACAAACACACACACACACAGACACACACACACACACACACACACACACACACACACACACACACACACCATGCATGTGATTTGACAGAAGGCATGCAACATGCATGTGATACAGCAGATGGCATGCAGCTCAGACAATAATAGTGGTAGTTATCATACATCCCTGGGTTGCACACAACAGCATGCATGTGTCATAGCAGAAGCCATGCATTTCACACGATCATGGTAGTAAGCATGCATCACTGAGTTACACCATGTGGACCAGCACAGGTTAACAGTACACATGGCTGATGTGTGGCATATGACCTTGACATTAACATGTAGTATGACATGTAATCTGCTGATGTGTGCATTGACATGCATACATGTTTAACACAATGGTGCCCTGTCACATATACAGTGGGGTAATGGTGTCACATTGTAGTGTTGTCTGTCTGCCCTACAGATAAAATGCACATTTAGCAGATGTGCATGACCATTTAAGGGTATTATGAGGCGTCTAAATTGCTATACAGTGTGAAGTACAGACACAGTGCCATTGCATGGCATCATGAGGCGTCTTTATTGCTATACAGTGTGAATTACAGACACAGTGCATAGCCATGACTGTGTGCATACACAATACATGTATACTGTGGATTGTGGCCCACGTCGCTGTGGTGTATACACACTAAACCATGATGTGGAATGTGTGACACAGGTCACCGAAGGCCATACGGATGACACCCCTGCACATCTGCAAACATATTTTAGCTGCCTGGCAACCATGTCCACACATGGCAGACTTGTCAATACACCATGTCCCACATGACATTTGTATACCACACACGGGAGGTGCACAGCTGACAGTGATGTCCAACAGCAGCAAGGGAAATGTACTGTATCTGTCGCCTGATGTGGTTGTCTGTGTATGTATGTGGATGCTGTACAGGTGACTACTGTCATGCTGTGACACAGTCATGATGTTCAAAACATCTTATGTGGTCGAATGATGTTACGCCTCCAAAAGCTGTGCACAGGCCTGTAGGATGTCCAGTGTTCCACATCTGCAATATAACCATTCAACAAAGGCTATAGTTGGACCATGTGTAGCCAATGTACAACAGGGTGTACACACAAACACATCACATCTACTGTGTGTTGCGACATGTCTCTGGCCATCCTCCATGGCCATGTGTGAACATGTGTTGGCCAAACGGTTGTGATGGCCATCTATCTCACATGTCTCTTTTGTCCCATATGACATACACCCATAGATGTCATATACTCCACTGTCCACAGGGTTATGCAGACAAAGGGTTGTATGTTTGGTATGTGGAGTATGTTTTATGGGATAGTTAGACAATGTTGCAGCCGGCCCACTACATGTCATGGACATGTCAGATGGCACATCACAATGTGTGCACTCATAGCAGGGGCATAATCCACAATGGTGAATCCTGTGGGCTGCCCATACTCCAGCTCACTGTGTAGTACTGTTGTGTACCCCACATGTGTAGTTCTGATGTGTAGTACATGTTCCTACATTGAACAACACCTCCATCGTTGTATGCACAGCTGTCCACACATCTAGCAATGACAGTTTCTGAGGTTTCATGTCGGTGTTTCACTTAGTTTGTAAGTATTGCACATGGTTAGCAAGTGTGATGGATTGCAGATGCAGCCTGTATATTGTGACTTGACCATACATTATGTGTACATGTGTTAACTGGCCACATGGCAAATAGATCTGTGCATTAACATGCCTGATACTTATAACTGTCTCACCTGCAATGGCCTGCTGTCTTAGCCGAATGCCAGAGGTACCTATATAGGGGTGACACAACAGTATGATCATTATCCATGCCTGTATGACAGCTACAGGGTGCAATGTGCATGTCAACACATTCGCCAGTAGAATAGGATATACTATGAAGTATGCACATGTGTGCATACACAGAGTAGCATACTATAGTATGTGGCATGTGTGTATACATGCGTTGCATATGATGTTACATTACATATTGTACAGTGACACATGTAACTATATGGGGTATAATAGTTATATGTGCAGTAGTGACTTACCAGGCAACTCCAGGCTTGGTGGTTGAGAGACACCCACCTCCACGATGTCAGCTAAGGCTTGTAGATGCTGTTCTGCTGGTGTCCCCAGGTCGGCCAGTAGTTCCTCGGTATGTGTGAGTGGGGGCTGGGTTGGTGGCCCACCACCTGTTGCACCTTGTTCCCTGGCGATTGCATTTGCACACTGTTTTGCACATCTGACCAGGTCCGTGCAGTGTCTATGCACCTGCTGGTATGTGCGGTTATGGCCACCCACATCATTAACCCTGTTTCTGCCACAGGTCATCCCGCTGCTGTGAATCCAGTGGCACATGGCCAAACAGGACATCATAGTTGTCTTGGAGGTAAGGTATAAGGGCCTCATCTTCCAAGAAGACATAATGATGGAGACAGGTCACAGTATCTGAGAGATGCACAGAGATACAGCTGCACATACATGTGTATCACATTTATTACATATAAATAGTTGTCTTTGCAAATCTTCATGACACTGACACCACTGACATGTTTGTGTCACACAAATTTGACACCCAATGGGGATTGGATATTATCACCATATATGTGGATGCTGTCTTGATGTGGGCATGTCTGTTTGCCTGTACTGGTGTTCTTACCTATCAGCATATGCCTCAATGTGTCCACATTAATGCTGTCGACCTTGATGCTGTGTATATGTCACATATAAACACATACACTGCCTTAACAGACATGAACTGTGACAATGCAGACATGCACACGGAAGCCTTTACATCTACATGGCACTGTACAGCAGTTCAACATCCTGCCACATATCGCCTGTGTTGCACATGTGATACACATGGGACACTGGCTAGCCTGATGGTATTTGCAGGGATGGTTATCAACTATAGCATGTATGGTCAAGGTCATCTAGTAGTCTGTATGCCCTGGGCCATGTATGAGCCTAGGATGTAAGATTACCTAGCTGTAGCTAACAGCCATGTTTTCGGCGCCAGGTGAAGCAGTGCCACATAACTGATCCACATGGTTAATGATACATCTACCATGCGGTCATCACACCATGTCTGACAGAGGTGAAATGTGCAGCTTTGCTGGACAGGGTTGTTTAGTACGGCAGGAGTATGTAACATGTATGGCACAAGGATCTGTCCAGCATGTGGCGATCCTTGTACTAGGAAGGTGGATGTCCATGACGTATGTATTTCAGATCAGGATATGTACGTGTAGCATGTCCAACATCACAGTGTTGGACATGTCTTTATGCAGGGTAGGCATCATGCTACATAGTGGAGATGAGGATTGTGAAGGCTGGTGTCGGCCATCCAAACATGGCCAATACCGCTTAAAGGTGATATGTCATCCGATATTGGTCACTTGAGTGATGAGTATGGCTGTACAATGATCTCCATGTTCATGGATGGCACCCTGTCATGACTAGGGTTGCCTCTTATGACTACCTAATAGGCTTGGTGACGTCACTAGCTCAGGGAGGTAAACTGCACAGCAGCATCCCTTACACACAGTGTCCATTATGTTGACCGCTGCCTAGGTGGTAGTTCATGGGTACAGGGTTATTAACCTAGCGGTGACAATGCAATATGCAGCTGTCAGATTGTGCACATATGTCACACACCTCACCCACAAAGCCCCTTCTGTATGCTGCCACAACACTGAGTCTGCTATTGCTCCTAGGTCATAGCCATTCACATACTTACATAGGCAGATGCCTCCCATTTGTCTGTGTGGTATGGGCTACAATGAGGTGGAGTACAATGAATTAACCCTGTTTTACTGTAGCTGGCAGTGGTGTGATATGCACATATTACTCAGACACCTTTTGTAGTGTTGGTTCTGTCAAGAGTCCACTGGCAGAACACTCCTGTGACATACAAAGGTACATCTACTATACTGAGTGTAGGTGGAACACAGTATGGGAGATGATGCCCTATGACCTGTCACAGGTATGATATGCAGTGTGAAATCATCCATACTGTCATCTACATCTGTACTGCTAACAACATATACGTTGATTAAGGTTCATGGACTTTCAGACCAGACTTAGGGTAGTAGTGCAGTGCCTCCCATTATGAGTGGTGTCTCCACTTTGTGGGTTGTGATAACTGTTGGTGGGCACCATTCAGTGTTTTCACAGACTGACATGAAGCTATGTTTTAGATGATGTGTATGTGTAGAGCAAACTGTTTTGCCATATGTGTATGATAAAACCAGGGATGTGGACAGGTCCCATGCAGCCTGAGTGCACCTTGTACCATCATAGTTATGGTTACAGGGGCTCTGTAGTGTACATGGATATGTGATTGTGTACCTGTTGGGGGGCAGTGTGTTTATGTTATCCAACACCCTATCTGTATTGTTTATTCATGCTCAGCACTTATTCCGAACATGTAAGCACTACAGGAGCTACTAATTACTATAGCACTTAATCCTCCTCATTACCTACAGGTAAACACTGTTTGTACTTAAAGTTCCCGCTTGCTTAGAGTAAAACAGCTCTTGTACGCACTTTTCTCACATATCTATTGTGAAATAGCTAAATATTCAGGCATGTCCAAGTGTCAATTCCCAGTGTTATCGCCTGTCTATATGATGAATATGGGCCTCATGAGGCAATACAGAAATTGTCTCATGTACACAGTCAATACTCCCCTCCTAACATACAACACTGCAACTTGTGGGAGATGCACATATCTAGCCATGCTGGAGGCAAAGCTTTCTCCAACCCAGACTGAACCTGACAATCATGTGGGGATGTTAAACGTTTGCACCACACCACACTCATCACATAGTCTCCCTAGATCTCCACCACCACAGGCCACACATAGTAAGACTACAACATCTGCAGAGCCTCTCAATACTACTTGGTCTAGGCAACAGACAACTCCAAAGCAGAAATGCAGGTAGCCCCCATCCCCGACACAACACCAATTACTTATAGCCCACAGACTCAGTGTGCCCATCAACCACAGCCAATAGGGTGATATAATGTACCCAACACACTAGTCATAGGTGACTCTATAGGCGGTCACACTGATGTCCCACTCAGCAGGCTACACAAGGTGATAGTTACTGTCAGCTGCCTTTTCGGTAACAGGATCCGCAACATAACCTATGCACTTAGGTCACTCCTCAACAGGTACAATATGACTGTGTCATTCTCCATGTTAGTGTGAACGCCCTGAGATGTACCTTCCTGGACTACATGTAAAGAGACATGGAATAGCTCTCCGATCTTGTAGCCAAGGCAGGTATCACCCTAGCCCTGAGAAGCATTCTGCCATTGTCCAGACTGATAACGCAGTACAAGGACAAAATGATTTACTTCAACAACTGGCTATACTTCTGGTGTCATTCCAAGGGTATCCAGTATCTGTCTGCTTTGAATGACATGGTCGATAGAACACAATGCTTTGGCACAGATGGCTTGCACTTGTCAGCCCTGGGATTCCGGATAATGGCTAAGGCTCTTGCTGCTCCTATGGTGCCTGTTTTAGGCATGGATCAAATAACATATTCATCACCATAACAGGAGCAAGCAAGCAAAACCTGAGGGTAATGCTACTCAGTGCTTAACGTCTTCATCTGAAATGCACTCACTGGAGGCACTCCTCGTAATGGACCGCTTTGATATCTGTGCAGTGACTGGGACCTGCTTCTAGGCTCCCGAGAGCACCCCTGAACTACCAGGCTATTACTCATACCACACCTTTCAGTCATGTAACCAGGACCGGAACACCCAAGGCGGAGGTATGTCCATATTTCCTAAGGATATCTGCACCTCCAGGCTGGTTGCTTAGCACAATGCATCAGAGGTTATCCAAGTGCAACTAACTCTGGCCATAACTGCTATACAAATTGTAGCTTGCTACAGATCCCCCACCATACCCCACGGTTAACGGTCCTCACTTCTTGGTGTACTGGAAAGTAGGGTTCAAACAGACACACTACTGATGTGCGACTGACACTACCCCACCATTAACTGGGATACCTACTTATGTACCGACACATTAGGCCAACGCTTTCTGGGATTCATAACCTCCAATCGCCTGGATCAACCTATCCACACCACCACCAGGGCCAACACTATCCTAGACCAGGTCATTACCAACATGTGTGACTGGTGTTCCACACCTGGGGTTATCTCCTCATTGGTCAGATCTGAACGTGCACTAATCACCCTTGTTATCCACATCCCAGCACCACACCCTTTACAGAAAACGGTTTACTATTGAAATGTCGAACGGCACTACATCGACTGTACTATAGTCGAACACGGAAGTTCGAAAATAGTAATGTCAACGACAAAAAAACAATCTAGGACTGTGTTTTAACATGGGTCGAGGTAGGGGAGATGTTTGTAGTTCTGAATAATACTGAACACCTACCTCGACCCATGTTAAAACCATTCCTAGATTGTTTTTTTGACGTTGACATTACTATTTTCGAACTTCCGTGTTCAACTATAGTACAGTCGATGGAGTGCCGTTCGACATTTCAATAGTAAACCATGGAAAACACAATACAATATTTCTACAAAGCCAACTTCAGGCTTCTTATGACAGCAGTAGTAAATGTCATGACACCCGTGCAGATGGACGATACAGTTACAACTGCTGAATCATACGCAACTGCACTTAATTAGCACTTACACGACTGCATGGATCATGCTATCCCAAACAGAACCATGACGGTACCCACCAGAAAATGGAGGCCACTCTGGTGGTCCACTGCCATGGACATAATGTGCAACAGAAGGAGGAGACTGTAGCAAAGTAGAGTACAATCCCATGAGTGGAGGAGCTCTCTGGTCAGCCTCAGTAAGAATCTGAGATCCCTTATCACATCCTCCAAAGCTAGCTACATAAACATAACCACGACTAATTCCAAGGACTACGACAAAGCATTCTAGAGGTATGTCACTACTCTTGATGGCGATACCCACATCTGCTCTGACATACAGCAGTAAGGCACGAACATTACAGAACAGACTGATATTGGCAACATCCTGGCAGATAGGTTCAGTGCTAACTTTACACCCCTCTCAGACCCTAAAGGGCCCATATCTATACAGGAATGATGCAGAGTCCCTGTAATCACACCTACTCAGTTCAAAGCTGCAATCTCTAAAGCCAGGAACACAGCATCCATGTCACCGTACAACATCCCAGGCTGCGATTTCCACGAACTTCAGAACAAAATGGCTCCATATTCACTAATAGCCTTGCATCAGGCATTGTGGCCCCTGAATGGTGCACAGCAACATTTATCACACTCCACAAAGGTGGAGCCACAATAGACCAGGGGAACTATTGCCCTATATGCCTGACTAGACTGTTCTGCAAGGCTATGGAGCACATCATCATGGATCTCATTCACAGAGACATTGGTGGCCTCCAAACCTTTGATCCCACCCAGTTTCGATTTGTTAGGGCCAGACCATGATTCATAAACCTGATGGAGTCCTTTGAGACAGTTACCAATGCAGTAGATGAGGGTAAGGAGGTCCACACAGCCTACCTTGAACTCTCAAAGGCTTTCTACACCGTTCCCCATTCTGGTATTATCAACATACACATCCACCTGCACATTAACCCCTACATCACGAGATGTTATGCAAAGTGGCTCACGGACAGAACCCACACAGTGAGGGTAGCATACCCTAGGTCCTACTGTAAATCAGTTACAATTGGCATCCCCCAGGCCTCGGTCATGGGGCCCCTCATGTTCAGTATATGCTTCTCTGAGGTACAGGCTAGCACAGGAAGACTTACCTTGAATAGGTTTGCAGATGACTGCAAACTAGGGGCCATGATTGATTCCCCAGCTGATACAGACACTCTCCATAAGGATGTCACTGGAACGGATACCTGGTGTCAATAACATGGCCTCAAGCTGCATGCCACAAGATGCATAGACATCCCGTTTGGATGACACCAATCACCCATGGACTATTATATAGGTGTTAGTCCCCTACATACATAAGACGTAATAAGGGATCTTAGAACCCAAGTAGATAGCATTCACTCCTTTGATAACCATATTGCCAAGGTGGTGTGGATATCCTTCTACGTGGCCCCCCTAATCTCTAATGGGTTTGTAGCCAGAACAAAGGCAGCCATTGTGCCTCTCTACTCATGACTTATGAAACACATTAAAGGGTACAACACCCCATTTGGGATGTACCTTACAAGACAACAGCAATGGCTTTAAATACGACAACATTACCACACCAAGAGGAATACTGACCTCTGAAGGATGACGTATGCAGCCCAACTACAGAAACCCCAACTGTACTCATTTGCATACTGCATACTCAGAGGTGATCTCTGCTAAACATACAAGGCCCATGTCCAAAACAATATTGATGGATATGCTCCACATAAGCAAAAGCCCCTGAGAGCCACATGCTCTGGGATATGTACCTAAATGCAACAATGACTAGGACATGCTGGAGGGATACATCCTTGACCCGGACAGTCACCATGTTTTGGAACATGATTCCTATGTACATCAGGCAGGGACCCTCACTAGCACTCTTCACGAGATACCTCGATGGGTGGATGGGAGACAGACATGTACACCAGGGATCACTGCAGTGGCTCTGCTGTACAGAGGCACAGGAAACAAATTGGCTCTGCTGTTCACAGGCAAAAGACACTAACCTAGGGAGGTGCCGCAAGTGAAAACACAGTAGTTAGGCTTACGAATGGCCTTGGCCAGACAGCATAGTACCTAACTATGATCCTATGAAGCTATAACATGTCCTTTGTGCATGGATAATTGACTAGCTCTTCCATTTCATTTAGCTATCATACTGATACACTGTCTGGTTACTACAAGTCACATGTATCCTGTTATTGTGTATTGTACATGCTAATAGACATACCTGATGTTTGCATAACATAACCGTAATGCTATGTAAAATGTTAGACATATCTAACTACAATACTGTACATTTCACATTTTTGCCACAATATCCCACAATGCAAATCATAATTGCACAGCAGGACCACCTTAGACATGTTATTCTCAGTTATACGTCCATACATATGCCTACTGTTACAGTATATCAATATATACTATCCCCTGTTATGGCACGTACTTGTTGGATCAACCCTGCCACTGACAGCAGCTGGAGTGGAATTTTTGTGTTCAAAGTCCTTATATAACATCCCTTGTGGTGTATGTGGTGTTTACCTTGTGGCCCACAGCAGTACACACAATTTCTACGAGTGTTACTATGCTCAACAATACATCACTACATAATATCTTTTCCCACTATATGCATTGCGTACACTTTAATTATTACAGAACAGGTACTACATACACTGACATACTGAGTATTCTACATACCTTATTAGTATCCCGAGTTGACGGTAATATAAGTCCTATTCATATTCTGTTGTAACGTTTTTCTGGTATGTACATACGGTTTGAATGTATGACAAGCCATCCTTTTATACTTAGATATCAGTAACATGTGGTATCCTGCCACCAATTGGTGTTCCGGAGTAGATGATTACATGCACATCAGCTGTGCAGCTACTCCATTAGCCAATGACATGGCAACAGTGGGGTATAATTGAATACTCCACTTGGGCGTGGTCCCTTTGCCCTACCTTCAAGGAAGATGGCATGGATGTGTTGTTTGTGATGAATTGCAACAGCTATATGGAGACACACAGAGATATATTAACTTCATGGCCCCCGTGGATTGTGTGTAATGGCTAGAGGATGTAGTTCTACATGTGACTCTAGCTGTTATATCAGCTGTCTGATATGGGATTATTGCAACCAAACCCTGTAACATCGGCGTCTGTTCCATTGTACAACAGCAACGATTTCACAAAGGGCCATTATAGTGTGTCTCTGACAAGGCATGTTAAGGCTTCTGCAGATGTCATAGAGTGAGTGGATGTTTGTGATGTTATTACAGTCTGTACTGCAACTGTTTCGGGTGTGGGGGAGATGTAGGTGGGTGTACATATCAGATGCAGGTGTGTAGGAACTGCATTTATACATATTCGATATGTGTGTGAGGGCTCCTTCCCTATTTGAAGACCTATCCTTTTGTAGACTAATACTATGGTAATTGCAGGCTTATTCATTAAGCCATTGTTAATTGGTTCCTGTATTGCATGCAGGTGATGTTGGTCCTTCAATCACTTCAGAAATACATTGATATGTAATGAAATGTTGCTAGATGAAAGCTGTCTCGTGTATTTCTGTCACAGATATTTGCACTCATTGGAGTTATGTTGGTGAATTAAACTCTTTGGCTTGGGTTGCCACCTTTTCAAATGGCCATAGTGGGACATTTGCAGGACACACATCGGATTTTAGAGGCCGACACATACCCACGGTCAGTACAAAGTATAGAACTTTACATTTATGCCTATATAAAACCTTATATTCTTGTAGCGGTTTACTTGCTTATCCTGTTTCTTGTTACATGTAGGTATTTTAGATACAGATTACTATTTTATGCAACAATTACATTAAATATGGAGCATGCCAAATGTCTCGAGATTGTAAGACATTAGTATTGTACTCATTTTGGTCAGAACACTACCGCACATAGAGGGACTGCCCATCGCAAGGTGGGACAGGTGTTAACCCTATCTTTGGCTCATATCCATAGCACATATTTGTAATAGTGTATAGACATATATACTCTCCATATCCTTCGTTCATAACGTTCGGTCATGGCGGAATGTGTGATTGCTATGGTCCATGTTATGTACATATTTGAAGACTTCAACCGCTGTATACGGCATACCCACAGATTCAGGAATGCACACACTTCCAACGACCACAGGATCATTCCCAGACTCTCAAACCCCACAATACCGAACACTCAAACTCGCGACAGTCAAACTCCCAGAACTAACACAGACACAGAACACACATGCACACACAGACACACTGCTACCCATCACATCCAAACAAACCATCCTACACTACGTATGGTCAAGTGGCCATGCCCCCATACACCTCCCATGTGGGTGGCTGCGCCCCCCACACCACACCAACTTTAATAATCTACCTCCGAGATAGCACAAAAAGACACACAAAATAAACCCACACACACACATTACAGTCTCCTGGAAACACACACCACACTCAGAACACACACTTGCACACACTATAGCAATTAGAAACACACTTACACACAGTACCTACCTGAACCTCAGCACCAGAAGCACTAACTAAACGTCCCTTAACATCGTGATAATAGTACTCGCGGTTCTGGTGTTCCTGTACTGTGGTCTTTCGGTCTTTAAGCCTCGTGATTATGCGCGTCGGTATATAAAGCATTCGGTATTTGGTAGTATCCTATTTATATGTACCTCCATGGTTGTGTAGATGTTGTTAACCTATCTATATATTTGCATATATATGTATATCCATATATATCGACATATATCTCTCTATCACCCTTTCTCTCTCTATATTATATTTTATATATATATATATATATATATATATATATATATATATATATATATATATATATATATATATATATATAGAGAGAGAGAGAGAATACATATTTTGTTGGGTACATGGCAGTGTATACTATTTCCCGAACTATGCCCTTTTGTGTTTTAACCTGTCACAATACACACCTGCTGTTGGTACATCTCAGGTAGCTTAGTGGTAGGTTATTGTGAAGATTGTGTACATGGTTGCATGTTCTACTCCTGGCAGTGGTCATTTTACCTCTCAGAGCAGGCACTATTAGTGCAAGGGTAAATAACGCACATTTCAGCAGTTCTGGGCAGCTTTGCCCGTGATCTGCACGATATTCAGCAAAGGTTAGACCTGTGTTGCACATATCCATGTAGTCATGTTTAAACGCCACTTACCAGCACTTACCAGTGCAAAAACCCACTAACAAGTGCTTAAACATGCTCTAATGACCTGCATCGAACATCCATTATTCGGGACATCAGAATTACGTAACATCCCTTGCAGGTCGTGGAACCGGGATCATGCATGAGACAGTCAGTGGCTTTACCACTGAGGCATCTAGGATATGTACAAGTGTTATGGTGTTTAGTATGTAGAGTGTACTATGGCTGTTCCTCCATACTGCAAACAAATGTGTAACTCAGTTGGTGTACATATGGATGATAGCTATTAATGGTATGTCCAAGTGATGCTTAATGGATATGCTCCAGCTATGGGAATCCATGTCACAGTGAGCCACACACTGTAATGTGCTACACCTTGCCACTACCATAACTGGAGAATGCTGGGGTGACAGATACCTGTCATGAGTACTCCCCATGCTTTGGAACTACATCCCTGATTACATTATATGGAGCCCCTCATTAACACACCAAGGAATCCTTGCAGAGTGGAAGGGGAACAGTGGTTACACCCCAGGGATCCCGCAATTGGCTCTGCTCCACAGAGGGACAGTTAGTTAATCAATGGGGTGGTGACAGCAGACACATTTTGGCTAGGCTTATGAATGGCATCTGACAGTTAGCCATGTACCTACCGATGTACCTAGAAGCCTATACATACAGTATCAACACATGCTGTTACCTTAATTTACTGTTCAGGTATTGATTTACCTTGTGCCAATAGCAGTTGTGTGTGCAATAGTTGAGGGCTGCCTATGTAGGATGCACACAGTAGACCACCTATACATGACAATTTACAGGTGGTCATGTGTGTGTGCCATCCCTTTTACTGTGTGTGTGCAGGTGGAGAAGTGTGTCATTCCATAGGGGCCTACACTGTCAGTGTATGTGCTATATGTTCCCTCTTTGCCAAGGCATGGGCATAGTAGGCACACCTCCGTCTGCCTAGTGGGGCTGGCACAGGGTGTTCGTGGTCTGAATTCCTCTGTGCCTGTGGTGCCCTTGGCAACTGTGGTGGGCTGTGAGGGCCTTCACCATTATGTCCCTACTGCAGCTGTTTCTGCAGGATCATATTATGTAGCATGTCACATACTATGAAGATGTGGGCACACGTGCTATAGAGTACTGCAAGGCTCCATCAGATATGTCCAAGCAATGGAACCGTGATTTCAGCATCACAAACACATGCTCTATGATGATTCTGGTTTGTGCGTGTGCCTCATTATGGCGTTCTTGCATGGGTGTGCATTTCTGATGGGAGTCATCATCCACGGCTCCAGTGCATAGCCAGCATCCCCCACAAGGTGGCCATATGGAATGTCCCCCCTGACAAATACCTGGTACAGCTGTGAGGCATGCCAGATGTGGGAGTTATGGTAGCTTCCAGGGCTGCCAGCACACACATCCATGATAATGCTCTGGGCATTGCACATGACCTGGCAGTTGATGGAGTGGTATCCCTTGTGGTTTATGTAGCACCTACCATGCTCACTGGGTGGTAACTTGATGTGTATGTGCGTGCAGTCTATTGTACCCAGTACCTCCGGGTAGTCTGCCACATGGAGGAAGAGGCGCATATTGCTCTCCAACTCCTCCTGATTTCGGGGGAAGTATATATGCTCATTGGCATGTGGTAACATGGCATCCAGGAACTGGTGGAGTACCCTGGATGCTGATGCCTGTGAGATCCCCATGATATCTCCAGTTGGCCTTTGAAAGGTACCTGTGGCTAGTATTCTCAAGCTTACACATACCTTAATGTCCACTGGGATGGGTTCCCCTCTGTTGTTTCTGGCTCTGAGGTGTTGCCGGCATAGCTCAACAATTTGCTGTATGATGTCCCTGTCCACCCTGTAACACTCTTCTATCTCCAGATCATTTAGCCCTTGGTAGGTTACCCTTGGTCTGAACACTCTTCTCCTCCTCCGGTGTCTGAGGTGGTTGCCAGCATCATCCTCCACACCACGTTCAGTCTCCAACACATGCTGATGAATTAAAGCTATGGCAGCTCCCAACATGTACATTGTAAAAGTTCCCCATCTGTTTACACTGATGGTGCGGTGTTTGGGAATACACGAGTGCGTGTGAGGTGCCTTCACACTTTATACTATTGTGCTTTGGAAGATGATGATGTCATAGGGTGTGTATGTACAATCCGAGCTGCAAGGTATCTTACTTATGTGTTTTACCACAGGTACTGCTATTGTGGTGCCCTTGGTGCTGAATTACACTTGGCTGCCGTGGATCACCTCTTGCTCTTGCCTTCACTTTTCAATCCGATTCCCCTCCCATTGTCAGGCATGCATCTAGCAGCCTGCTTTCTTGTTTTGTACTTTCCCAACCCAGGATTGTGTTGCGAAATGTGTTCTATAGCCGATCTACTGCAGGTTTGATTTGCTCTGCTGTGACAGTTCTCTTTTTTTTGCAATCCTGCACCTCCCCTTTCCTGTTCTGCAGGTTGCTGCTAGCAGCCTTGTTAGCTACCATCAATGGCCCACTGTGAGTTAATAGGTGTTAATTTACTCAGTTGTACTCCAGTTACCCTGCTGTGGCATTTCCTTATTGTCTTCCCGTAACCTTCCTGTTTCAGCTGTGGTGCGCGCCGCGTGCAGCTGTTTACTGGGTTTTGAGCACGTTGTCATCCGCATATGCATGCGCTTTCGGTCACCTTGTGTGCTCTCAGCTAAGCAAAGCTATGGCTACATCCACACCCCTATCCTGCAGCTTTGCTTAGCAACGGGCAACTCGGATTAGCAATGCTCCAATGTGCTTACAGCTACGGTGGCACACCCCTCTGCTGATGTCATGTATACCTCCAGGCCACTCCTTGGTGTTATACTACTACACTGTGTGGTACAGCCTTATGCCGGCAAGGCGTTTGCGATTCAGTATTACTTGCCTCATTTGCATGGCATTGACTACTAATTCATAGTTACCGTGCCAAACATTGTCACAGACCCTTAGCAACCCTTGCGCCTTGGTTGTGGTGTAGCATGCATACCATTGACTATTATGGCGAAATCATGATTTGTGTTACATAGCAGTTTTATGACATCTATATATATTTTCCTTGTGTTCCCATTTGCGCACACATGCCCTGCGGTTGTACTTTGCGTTAGTGTGGCCATGACATTAAATGTTATTTTTTATGTGTTGTGCATGTTTTTTATGCCATTGGCTGTATATTTAGCCATTGGCATATGTTAACTTTGTAATATGTAAGTTTGATCCGCTTTCATGGCTTCAATATTCTGTTTGAAAAAATGTAAACCATTTTTTTGGTTTACATTTCTGTATGCTTATGCTGCGCCTGCACCACTTCATGAATCTCTATGTACCTTCATTTGCATGCTGCACTACTGCGCATGGGGTGATTAGCATACATGCACCGACAGCTGCGCAGCTCTGGCATACGCTGGTAGTGCACGTGGAATCGGATCATACTTGAATCGCTCAGCAGTCATATTTGGTGTTAGAATGCCTATGCTATGCCTGCGCCTGGTGCAAGCTTCATGAATCCCCGGGTTTGTCTTCATTTTATGAAATTTATTATCATAAGAAATGTAAGGGGAAATTAAATGAATTGAAAAACAAAGATGCTACCAAAAGTGACCAATAAACCATCAACAATGTATGCAATCATTTTTTTCACTAGGAAAGGCTAAGTTTGCTGTGTTTACACTTGAAGCAAGACTTACTATTTGTTTGTTTTTTTTTTTACTTCAAGCAGTTGTTCTGTAACATGTATCTTTATTACCTGAATACAGTGCATCCCTAGGAATCGTGCAGTTCACCAACAGAAGGGTATGAAGACCGCTCATCATTTCAGAGTTACTTATCTAGATCCATTGCAGATTTTTGTTGGTGTATTTTACAACATATTGTGCCAGTCTGCACTTGAAATGTTCACATCTGTGCAGTGAGTTTGCTCACAGAAATTCTAGTTTTCATTAACTGTTGTTCATGTCTTGGGTTTTATATTTTATACACAACATCCATTCCAGCATCACTGTTGTTGTGTGGTGATGTTTTCTGTGGATATTTTTATCTCTATAGAATGTGTTGTTGCTTAGGGCACTGCATTACTTCGTTGCAGTTCCTGTTGCTACAAGAAAAGTTCCTTCAGTTCTTTGTTTATCCAAGGTTTATCCAAGGTAATTTTGACAGTGCTGACCAAGAGTCCATTACCTGTTACATTCAAAAGTTTTGAAGTGGCCTATTATTCAAATTCTGAATTTTACTGAATGTTGTTTTTACACAGCTTACATCGTACTATTTGACTTCATTAGCTTGGCTGTAGTCACAGATTCCTGCCCTTGTGCTGTTTGTTTGAAATGCTGTAAACAATTTATCCCAGCTAACTCAGCACATGGAATTACTTTCCCCCTGTCACAAGAATGCATTAGGAAGATAACATTAGGTCAAAATCAGAGCAACAAATGCTTAATATCTGTGCTAAATACATTTGCATGAATGAGTATGCATATGCATATACACATGCATACATGTACACACTGACACAGGTGCACATACACACATACATGCACACATGCAAACACACAGACACCCAAAATAGTAAACTGTATCTTCCTGTGGAAATGCTCCCTTCATTTCTAGTTCACTGCTGCAGAAATGTCTCATATTAAAATAAATAAATGCTTAAGTAATAACCCTGCTGACTTTGTTGGATGGCGTGTACTTTAATGACAGAGGGAATGAGGAAGTTACAATGCATTTGCAAGGTCTGTTGCATCATCCACACATTGTGCAGACTCTAACAGAAGCTGTTGATATACTCAGTTATACAGCTTTTAGTTTGCATGACTGAGTGCTGCATACACTTACTTATCAGATGTTTTAAGCCTGTTTGGTTTTGCACATGCTAGAGATAAAGGAAACAGTTTTGTGGCTCACAGATTATCAATATTTTGCATTACACTAGCTAGTTCCCTTTTTAATTTCCTTAATTATTTGTTGTTATTTTGCTTTTTTTGTGACTTTCTGCAGATGGCCTTCTCTACTGCCATGGCCAATGAAGATTCAGGAAGAGAAGGATTGCAGAGTACCTTAGTAAGGTAAGCATGATAGGTCTGTGTTCCTCCTTGTATCATTTGATCATAGCTAACTATAGGACCTCTTCTATGCTCCCCTTGGCCAATCCCTTGTACCTGACTAGCAAGGAGTCGCTATGCATTAAGCCAAACACCGTTCTCCTAGCAGACTTCAACTACCCCTCCATTAACATGGAGACTTACACGTCCTCAAATATATGCCCAAAGATTTCTGGACTTCATCAATACAAACTCTATGAATCAGTTAATCCACATGCAGACCAGGGCCATAAAATCCTGGATTTGGTCCTTAGCAATATCAGCTGTTCTTTTGCGCTAAGGGGTGGCAGCTAGAAAAATGAAGATATGATTTACTAAAACTTGATTTCCTATATACATTAGATCTAAGTCCTCTGTCAGTGTGAGAGATGAGAATGTCGAGATAATTTAATCTCATTAAAGTTTGGTGAAAAGACAGTGTATACATATGGCAAGGATGACCTCCCACCGTGAAGATCTTGGGGAAAAACTTGACAAGGTAGTTAACATGTTTTTAGCCAGGGGTTATCCTAGGTATAAAGCATTAGACATCAATTAGAAGGTGAATGGCGTGCTAGAAATAAGTAATTATTGGGTATTAAGTTACCCTCTAATGTCCAGGCCCCACTAACAAAAAACTATGAAAAAGCTCTAGTACTTCAATATAGTTCTCAGTCAGTTGAAATTAAGAACATTATTTAAAAAAACTGGAACATTTTTGAGGTTAGTCCGAATGTGCTTAATACCTAGGGGGAGAACCCCTATTCATTCAAAAGACTGAATTCAACATGAAGAAATTGTTTAAAAGTGGGTCAAATAGTCAGGGATTTGAACATGAAAAGAAAGGTACTGTAAAGTATGCTACATGTGTGCTACATGGAATCAGTGCTCATTTATACTTGAAGATAAAAGTCTGGTTATAGAAAACAATGTTCATTCCAAAGTACATTTTTGCAAAGGCAACAGTCATTCAAACTAGTGGTATATCTTGCTAAATGTTCGGGATGCCCGGCATTTTATGTAAGGAAAACTGAGTGCAGCCTTTGTAAAAGAATATACAGACACTGTTAGGATATTTCTAAATACAATGAAATAATTCTTTATTTAAGTATTCAACTACTTGTCTATCTTTTTTTAAAGTTTAAATTTGCAATTTTGGATCAAATCACTTTGAACCCCTGAGGTGGGGATGTTAAAACAGCATTAGAGAATAAAAAAACTTGGTAACTTAAGCTACGTGCTATGTATTACCCAGGAATTAATGATTATGCATCTATTCAGTATGTTTTAAGCTGACAGCAGCTAACTTACAGTAAAGATTCACCTAAGGGGTGATTTTTAAAGTTTAAGTTTATTTGAGTGTTGGTAGAATTTTAATGTATTAAGTCAATGTATTAAATTTGTATTTTATGCCTTTAAATCTTACAAGCAATTACTCAATTCGTTACATTTAAAATCATATAAATTGCAGTGTGTGGTATTATGGGACATTCTGTTGAAGTCCTGTTTGTGTGAGGACAAAAGTGCTAAATAAACATCCTTTTTTTATACCTTCTATCTTGCTTGGTAAGTTTCTTGGACTCTGGCTCTAAAGTTTTTTTTATTTGAAGATATAAACCGTGCCCGAGTTGAAAAAAAAGTTGAAAAAAAAGTATTTCACAAAAAACTAACAAGCCAATTATTGTGAGGATACACAGGTCTTATCTGGCAATACTACCAGCCCCCCCTCCCCCCCACCAAGAAAAAAAAAAAAAAAAGACAGTCACTGCCTATGTATCCCTCTGGTGTTAGACTGGGATGAAAGCAAAGGTTCAAATGGCCACAGTCATGTATTTCAAGTGCCAGCTGATATACATGTACATAGCATGCCTCTTCACTCCTCACCCTTAACCCCAAAGGCTGTATATGTGCCTGATATGTGATTGTGACTAAAGTGAAAAAAAACAAATGATTCCAGTAATGTATTCTATTTTGTTGCTCTTTGACCGTACACTGCCCCTACACAAGCTATAGTAACATTATCTCTACAATTCTGAGGTCTGTGAGAAAAATAAAAGAAACAATGACCACACTGCCCTCAGCTCAAACACCTCTAAGGTTTGACTGTGATGAAAATTAAAGTAGTAAAAAACACACAATCCCCAGAACACCCCCAACATGCACACACAACCTACAGCAGCTTTATGTACACACACATCTCAGAAGTGCTGGTTTTAGAAGGGTTCCTATTATTTCCTAGAAAAGGTGTTCTATCAAATGCCTCTTCATCGAACTTGAAACCGCAAAATTTAAAACATTGAGCATCCACATAAGCAATTTCTTTCCATGGGAAAGAAATTGCTTGGCCGTCCTCGTCAGTTTGCCGTTTCCCTGCTGTAGTGCGATCTCGGAGTTGGTATATTTAGTTAGGGGGGGTGTGGGGGCCGAAGCCCCCCACTTTGTAGTGTTTGTGGCTATTTGTTGATAATTGTAGGGTAAGCAATTTCTTTCCAAGGGAAAGAAATCGCTTATGTGGAGGTTTGATATTTTGAAAGTTCACAATTTTAGGGTTGATGAAGAGGTGTTCCATGGAACGCCTCTTCGAGGAAAGAATATAGACCCATTTTAGAATGGGTACAATTGAGAGTAGAGGCTATTATCAGCTTTATCCTAACAGGGTCACATCACAGCTCTGTTTAGATTAAAGAACCTTGTTTTTTTTCCCTAACTAGCAACAGCATTTGTGGGGCTCCCACACAGTCAAGGATAATTATGGGATACCTCAGTATCCATTTATATAGTCTGGGGAGTGCAGGTCATCAGTCGTCTAAAAGATCTAAGTGTCTGAATGTTCTGTGATATATTTTATGCCTAACTTTTGAAACATAATTACTTGTTAGCTACAATTTTTACTGATACCCAGCAGAATAATGTATGTGTCCTGGCATTATTGGGTGTGTGCACAGATAAATATCTGTGAGGTTTTACACGCAAACACATACACTCACGCGTGCACACACACACACACACACACACACACACACACACACACACACACACACACACACACACACACACACACACACACACACACACACATTAGCCATACCAATTCTAGTTTTGTACATATTTCAGTAAACAGCAATACATTGTACAACACTGGTACTACCACAACAGATCACTGACTGCTGTGTAGCAGTCGTCAGACAGCAGTGGGGGTAAGTCACCTTTATTTACCTCATTGAGGAGTAATGTATAACTGTAATTGTACCTGATTTCACAGACCTTCCCTGACTGTACTTATAATTTTGCTCTGTCTTTCAGAAAAGTTTGATTTGCTGGTAAATCATTCAGGATTACAGACAGTAAATCTAGACATCAGAGTTTTATATTTCTTATTGTCCAAAAAATGCATGTTTATGCAAAACGTTTTATTCTATTAGCTTTTTAAGTGTATTAGAGTAATATTTAAAATGTGTTCCTGATTTTGAGCCTTTATTCTACTATTATTTTAAGCATTGCATTGAATTCTTCAGCAAAGAAGTTGAGAGTTGTAGGATCCAGTGTTCTGCCAGTATTTATAAAATTCCCTGAAAAAGAAAACCATCCCTAAAGATTGGAAGTATCAGTTATTTTTAAAATCCAAGGTTTCCACTGAGATCAGTCACTCTGGGCAGCTGATCTCTCTGGTGCTTATCTTTCTCATGTTCATTATTAGCTTTATCCTAACAGGATCATGTCACTGCCCTGTTCAGGTTAAAGTACATAATCAGGAAATTAATACATTATTTCTCCTCATTTTTCTAACCAGCAGAAGCTTCTGTGGGAGCTCCCCACACAGTCAATGATGATGATTAAGGCCTCCACCCCCAAACACAGTCAAGAATGATTAAGCCCCCCCCCCCCCAGCCATGGGTATTGCAGGTACTATGCAGCTAGCTATGTTGTTAGTTTTTGTGAAGGGAATGTCCACCAGCAGGGTTTAACTTAGCCAGGGGGATTATGTCAGTGGTAAAATGTTTAAGGGAATTGTGATGCCAGTTACTTGATAAAAACTGTTACTATAAATTGAAATATCTTTCTTTGAATTTTAGAGGAGATACAAAAAAGGCTTATTATCTACCTGGTTTATTAAGTATACAACATTGCTGTACTAGCTTTTCTTGGCTTGACAGACATGTTACAAAATACCAAGATAAGATAACTTGCTGTGGTTGGGGGTCCCCCAGAACAGGGGTCCCTCAGCAACCCCAGAGTTCATTGGTGTCTAAAGCTGGCTATGGGAACAGACCAAAAATATAAGGCAAAAATCTGGATATTCTCCAAAATTCTGGGCAGTTGAGAGACATGATGGGAACCAGAAGGAGCAGTTAGAGTAGGAAGTGGAGGTATGAGAACAGATAGAACAGAATTCTTCTGGCAGCACTCTCCCTTAAAGGGTAAAGCTGCAGACAGAAGAGAATGGTCCAATTAGGATAAGTTAAGGAGTTTTAGAATATTAGTTTGTGGCATGAGAGAGGAGAAGATGCAGTGCAGAGTGATAGAATGGGCAACTGGGAAAGGAAGATGATGCTATCACTAGATGAGTCAGGAATAATGTTCAGTGGCCCAAAAGAAGAATTAGAAATTGGCTCTCAAGTAATTAAAAGTAACTAAAAATGGTGTGAGTCTAGTTACTTTTCTGAGGCTCATCCTTCAACAATATATTTATTTTCTCTTTTCTATCATAGTTATGGAAGCCATACAGAGGATAATGGTGAGGCAAAGGAAGCAATAAAAAGAAGGATGAGTATTTGACCTACAGAAAATAAAGATCTGGACATTTTGATTGTGAATGTATGTGTCCTAGGAGATGGCAATATGGTGAATACTTCTGTGTTACTCCAAGACCTTATGTATGCTTGCCATCTCTGACTAGGTCACAGATGACTTGACTTCCTCTAGCAGCTTGGATGTCTGCAGGAGCTGTTGGGGAGCAGGGGGGTGAGCAGGCACTACTGGCTTGCCCATCCTTGGGGTGAGGAGGTGTCTTTGGCTCAACACATGCGTGTCACATAATTGGACCACTAGCTGTGTCACTTATATGTGACGTAGCAGGAGCACTAGATGTGTCACTTATACGTAACATGTAGTGGGAGTACTAGATGTGTCACTTATATGTGACATGTAGTAGGAGCACTAGATGTGTCATTTATATGTGACATGTAGTAGGAGTACTAGTGTCACTTATATCTGACGTAGCAGGAGCACTAGATGCATCACTTATATGTGATATGTAGTAGGAGCACTACATGTGTCACTTATATGTGACATGTAGCAGCAGCACTAGATGTGTCACTTATATGTGACATGTAGCAAGAGCAGTAGATGTGTCATTTATATGTGACATGTAATAGGAGCACGAGATGTTTAGTCAGTTGAGTTCTGAGCTGACAGGGGTTGCCCTACCATAGTGTCCTCCCAGTAAGCAGCTAAGGCGAAACTGACACCTTTCTCCTTGGGAGGTAGTGAGTGTAGGTTCAGAGGAGTACCAGAGGGGGTATGACTCCAATCCCTCCCAGGACCAGCAAGCTGGCTCACTCCTTAACACCTGACTCTCACCTGGGAAAACAGGGCTTTTAAGTATTTGGGGGAAGGAAGGAATAAATGGTCTTTAGGGCTCTAACCTAGCCTGGGGTTACCTAGTGCCCATTCCACATTAAGGACTGGGCCAACTGACCCAAGGTAAGTGGAGCTATTAGGCAAGGTCCTGGAAATGGGGGAGGGGTTGGCAGGCTTATGGACACTGGCCATATCTGGTGAACTGATGGTAGAAACTGATCAATATAGCTTTATATGTCTGACATTGCATTGTTGTCCATTAGAAATGCTATATTTTAAATATCATCCTTTGAATGTAAGAACTGGAGAGAGAAATATTTGTGCTATGTCTCATCATAAGTCTGTTGGGGAGTTGGGTGAGGCTGGTGTTCTTTTTTCATGGAAGTTCTAGAAGTACCGGGAAGGGGAGGCAGGCTTGTGCAGGCTATTTGTTATTATGGTATGCCCTGGGACTTACACTGGCAGTCATATCTGATTAAGCATGGATTAGTGTGAGCATGTCTGCCCACTGTATCATATGAGGGGAATGAATACATGCTGTCCTGCCATCCAAGGGAGTGCTTTATGTATATAAGGAATTATTTATAAACATTTAAGGCCTATGTCTACTGATTTGTTACTTTGTAAATGATGAACCCTGCCAGCAGCAGCGTTTATATATGTATGCAAGGTCTTTGGTAAGTTTGTATTGACTGCTTTAGGGGGACAATCTTCATGATAAGAGCATGATATATATATATACATATATATATATATATATATATATATATATATTTATATATATGTGTGTGTGTATATATATATATATATATATATATATATATATATATATATATATATATATATAGTTTCACTTCATGTACTCGAAATGCTGAAATCTCGAATTTCAGCATTTCGAGTGTATGAAGCCGAAACTTTAGAACAGAGAAAGTGCATAAGCGTGAATGCAAATATGTCGAATCCACGCTTATGCAGTGATACTACATTATGAGAAGTGTTTGTTTTGGATTTTAGTGTTTGGACTTTCAGGTGAGTGAGTGTATGTGAGCGTTTTTGTAACTGATGTGTATGTGTGATGTGTGTGTGTGTGTGTGTGTGTGTGTGTGTGTGTGTGTGTGTGTGTGTGTGTGTGTGTGTGTGTGTGTGTGTGTGTGTGTGTGTGTGTGTGTGTGTGTGTGTGTGTGTGTGTGTGCGCACGCAAGAGACTGTAGAATGTGTGTGTTTGAGTTTTTTATTTTTTCTGTGTTTGTGTGATCTCGGAGTTAGTATATATAAGTAGGGGGGGTGTGAGGGACGCAGCCCCCCACGTGATGGGTGCAGGGGGGCTTGCCCCCCTGCTTATGTTTAGTGTAGGTATGTGTGGTTTTTTGTTGTGTTTATGATTTTTGTGGTGTAGGTGTTGTGGTTTGTGTGTAGTGTAGTGTATGTATGTTTGGGTTTTTGATTTCAGCTTTGTGAGGTTTCGGTGTTCTGATGGTTTTGGCTTTATGCACTTGAAATGCTGAAATTCGAGATTTCAGCATTTCGAGTATATGAAGTGAAACCATATATATATATATATATATATATATATATATATATATATATATATATATATATATATATATATATATGAGGCAGGGCTGTGTGTAAAGGATGAGTTCAAGGAATAGGTGCTGGACAAACATAACAAACAAGAAGAATGTATGTAATTCATATTATCAACCTACATCAAGCGCTGTGAGGGCTGTCCTTAATTTTTGGAGTTGAGTATAGGCCCAATATACACTTGGCTCTATGTACATAAGTGAAAATCAGAGGGACAGGAGGAGGGGTGAATTAAGTCTTGGTTAAATGGGATGAAGATGGGGAATTATCTTCTAAAACAGTATCACTATTATTATTATTATTTAATTTAGTTATTTATTTTGTTTTTTACTGGGAAGGTCCAACTGGGCCCAAAGGGTACCTGTTTTCATTGGTGGTCCCGGGGAGAAAAGCTCCAAGTTACATCGCAAAAAGCATTTTACAAATATTGTACATTACAAAATTATTGCAAAAGACATTTTATATTACAAACTATTATACACTCATTACATTAAACATAACATAGTAATAAAACTTTTTGTTTACAAATATTATACAGCAGGAAAAACATTTTCTGTATGAATAATGAGTCTGAAATGAAGGAAATGGATATGAGATCTTAAGGGTGTCTGTCTGTCCATACATAAAATTTCTGAATGTGCAGTAGAGCAAAAGTAGATATCTGAAATGTGGTAAAACTTCAGATGTACTATTGCACAGATATAGGAAAGATGTGAAAGTAGCTCTTGAAGAAGACCTAGGTTATACAACAAAATAGTTGTTATAAGAAAGTCAGGTGAGAATGACAGAATAGAGATGGAGAGGAGAAGGTGTGTGTTTGGTGTGTGTGTGTGGGGGGGGCGGGGGTCCAGCCTGGGTTGGAGCAAAACCACAGCCAGAAGTTAAAAAAGAAGTATTTTACAGTATGTTTAAAAGCATGAAATTTAGAGTTTGTTCTGATCGCTAAAAGCAGTGTGTTCCAAGTTTTGGTTGTAACCAATACATAGCATGAACAACTTATTTTCTCTTCTATCTAGTAAATTCCTAAAACTAAGCTATTTTGCTGCCCATAAATGCAGATTAACAAGCCACTACTACTTACTTCTCATGCGTGTATTGTTACTCAATCCTGTATGACTTTAGTATGTTAATAATTACTGTACTGATGACTGTAGCCTTCTAAATATTTCTTGCTTATTCTAATGCTGAATGTCTCTGTTGCTATTATCATGCTTTATATGTGCATCTTGGGGGTTTTCTCCCCGGGCCTCTGCTGAAAAAGGGCTTGTGCTCAGTCGGACACTCCCAGTCAACAAAAGTAGGATAAAATAAATAAATAACATGGGAGTAGAGGCTTTGCCCTGCACTTTTATTAGGTTTTTGAATAGAGATGAGTTGTTTTCTGACGGGAGAGATCTGTTTGGGAGGTAGTGACAGAGAAGGGATTTTTTGGGCTGGACAGGCTGATGGCTTATATACAACTTTATGTATATTAATTAATCGTACATAGGTTAGGTGATTAGGACGTTCAAACCAATTTAGAGTTTTAAGTGGTAGGCAGTGGTGTCTGAGAAGGGAGGCATTTGTTGCTAGATTTGTAGTTTTGTTGTAGCATATTTCAATTGTTGTTTTTAGGGAAGTTTGTAAGTTGGTAAGAAGTGGGGATCCATAAAGCAGTGAGGGTAGAGGTAGAGTGCCAACAAAGGTAGCTCCAGCAGCTGTGTTTAGGACATGTTTTGCCTATAAAGCATGCTTAAAGAACAACTACAGGAAATAGTACATTATTTCTGCTCCACAATCTATTTTTCTCCCCTATCTAATGCTCCCCTGCTCAAAAATAACATTACTACACAAGGAAACAGTTATTTTCTCTATTTTTAGAGATTCTGATTGAGCAGCTATTAGTACTGCTAGCCATCTTCAATAAAACTTTAATCTCACGCTTGCTTAAGCCTCTAACAATTCGCCCACCTTTTCGACTGCAGATTTCAGTTGAACACGCCCTCCTCTTCTCTTTTTGCCCAGGAAACAGCCACTCTATAATCATGCACACCCTCCTCTTCTCTTTTCACCCAGGAAACGCCCATTGTATAATTATGAACCCCCTCATGCAGTCAGTCACGGACTTCACTACGCCTTCTGATCTGCTTTAAACAGAAGCAGGAACTTCTGTTGTAGTTATCTGTTGCTGCAGGTCTTTGTTTAAAGAATTGTACTACATATACGGGCTCAGCATGTGCCAGAGTTTTCACATTGTAAGACTTGCTATTTTGGATTTATTTGAGTAAAATATCGGAAGGTCTGATACTGTTTATGGATCATGCTGCATTATTTTTCTGGGTGATTTGTCAGTGAACACAGTTATTTTACAGGAAGTGTTAGTGTGATTAGAGCAGTAGTGTTGCTGGGTATTTTTATTCCACTGAAGTTGACCATGTATTAGAATATGGATGGATGATGATTGATTTATTTACTATCTGATTTGCTGCAGTGGTGGGTTAAAGAAGACTAAGTATTTATATTATAATTGTCTTTCGGCTTCTCCCGGTTAGGGGTCGCCACAGCGGAACTCCGGTCCACTAATGATTGGCAGTGGATTTTTATGGTGCCAAGTTGCCACCCCAATGCCCAGTCTTCAAAGAAGGCACACCCATTCATGCATGCACCTACCTGCATGTCTTTATATGTCCCTTGACCGTGGGGAGGACATGCAGACTCCACACAGAAGGTGCTCTGTTTATATTGCTTAAAAAAAAGAAAGAAAAAAGCTTTTTGTGACTGCTGAGGAAATCTTTTCATCTTTCTAATTGACTGATATCCTGTTAAGGAACCACATTGTTAGCTAGCACCTCCAATCTGTTGATTTGTTTTTTAAATTATTTTTTTCCTCAGAAAGTAGTTGCATTCTGAAAGATTAATTTGCAAACTGCAGTGTGAAAGCTGATGATGGCCAATTATTTATTATGTTTTAAAATGTACTGCTGAATCATGGAGCTCAATTCCCTTATGTAGAATTTGAAATGGTACATAACTGCATTACTTATGCTGATTCAGGATTACTGTTTCATGAGGAGCATTCTGTGTTGAAACTAGCTGATTTTGGTATAGAGTTAATTTGTGTATTAGTGCAGTGAACTGCAAACAGACTTCATGCTGTAGTCCTGTGTATCTGTCTGACAACCTTGTATTTTTATCACTGCTTAAAATATTTGGCTTCATGTACATATTTTTTCAACATATTTGTAGACTTTTAACTAGAGATTAGTTGTTGTTTGTCTTTCGACTTTTCCTGGTAAGGGGTTGCCACAGCGGAACTCCAGTCCACTAATGATTGGCAGTAGATTTTTACGAAACGCCGAGGTGCCAGCTTGACACCCAACCTTCAACAAAGGCACGCCCATTTACACACTCATGTCTTTCGAACACTACCCAACTGCGGGGAAGATATGCAGACTCCACACAGAAGGCACTCCCAAGCCCAGTCGAGAATCGAACGGGAGAACCTCTTGCTGTGAGGTAACAACACTACCACCGCGGCATGTTACTCTTAACTAGAGATTAGTTCAGCTTAGCATGCAAGTAGAACTCTTTGTGTGTTGGAAGTGATGTTGTTTGATGCCTTCATAATGAATAACATTCTCTACATTGATTACTTATGCTGATTGAACAGTACTTTTTTGATTTGTGATTCTTTGGTTAAACATATCCCTCTTGGAGGGACAGATGTCCTTATGCAATGGGATAAAGCATTTAGGAGCAGCCTCTGTCCATTATTAGTAGAGGGTGCAATCTATGGGTAAATTTTATATTATCCAGCTATATATCCAAGTTCTGCTTGAATATGGACAGGTCTGAGCTTTGTTTTATGTGATTGGCAAGACAGTTCCACAGCAGTAGTATCCTCTTTGAGATGCAAACTGTTCTGTTGATGTTACATTAGAGTTTTAGATCCCTGGACCAAGTATTTCTGATGCCATTTGACTTGCTGATGTGCATTGGGTCCATCAATTCCAGGTCAGAGGATGCCTTATATGCCAGACACAGGACACCTCTTAGCAGTCTGCCAAAGATGACATCTGTAAGACTGTCGTAGTCTGTATATTTGTAAATGCCTTGAGACATTACTTTTCAAGACTACATGAAGAGAGACATGGATCTCTCAGAGTGTGTGTCCCTGGCCAATATAAGCCTAGCAGTGAGCATCATTGTACTTTCTGCAAGGATAATGCCACAGTACGAACAGGCGATTGACTGTAATAACTGGCTTAGTTGCTGGTGTTACTCCAAGGGAATCAATACTTTTCTACAAGGGAGGTTACGGTCAACAGACCATGCTGCTTTGCCCTGAATGATCTGCACCTGTCTCTTCTAGGCCTTGGAATATTGGCTAAAACATTATCCTTTCCCACAGAGCATTTTGTATGCAGTGAGAAACTGACAAACCTTCCAGTGTATCAAAATCATCATAATCATCATCAGCCCCTTTTTTCCTATTCTTCTACATAGATTTGGGGTACCATGTTAACTGTTGCCAACTCTCGATTCAGTGCCACACTCCTGCCTTCTTTAACATTCATGCTTGACTGTCCCAGATCTTCTTTCACACAATTCCATCCACCTCTTTGCTGTATATCCTCGCTTCCTCTTACCTTATTCCTGTATGTCCCAAATCTTCTTCATCAGATTGTCTTCTGCTTTTCTACACATGCGCGCAGACCACCGTAATCTGTTCTCTTTGATATTTTCTGCAACTGGAGCTACTTTGGCTTCTGCTCTTATGTCCTCATTTCTTCATCTGTACCACAGTGTGCATCCTACCACCTTTCTTAGGCATTTCATTTCCATCACCTCTAGCTTCTTCAACTGTTCTGCCTTTACTGCCCAGGTTTCTGTACCATACAGTAGTACTGGTCTTACCACTGTCTTGTACACCTTACTTTTCAGGTTCTTTGGCATTCTTCTGCCATAGCCTACACCTGATACTCTATGCCAGTTGGCTGCAGCACCTCTAATTCTAGCTTTGACCTCTTCATTCAGACTATCCTTCTCCTCAACCACCCCTCCCAGATACTTGAAGCTGTTTATCCCAAAGGGGATGACAACACATTGTTTGGCATTGAGCTTAAGACCATGGTTCTGACACTAGTCGTTGGTCTCAGTGAGGCCTTTCTGTAGGATGTCAACATCACTCGGGGAGAAAATAATGGCTCCTAACTTGCAATTGTCTATGAACTTTGTCAGCCAGAGTCCCTTCATGTTGGACTGGATTTCTGAGAAGTAGACAGGAGGGGACACAGGACCGATCCCTGTGGAACTCCACTCGTGACTGATAGGCAGTCTGACTTGGAGTCAGCTACTTTCACACTGTGGGTGCTATCTGTGAGACAGATTGCAACCCACCTAGTGATATAGGGGTTGACGCCTAGCTTAGTGAGTTTTTCTATGATTCCTGAGTAGGGAATGGTATCAAAGGCCTTGGCCAGATCAAGGTAGGCTGTGTGAACCACCTTGCCTTCATCCACAGCTCTGGTGACTGATTCAAAGAAGTCAACCAAGTTGAGCAGGCATGATCTACCCTTCACAAAACCAAACTGTGTGGGACCCAGAGTTTGGAGATTCCCTATATCCTTGTTTATTAGGTCCATGATGATGCATTCCATAGCTTTGCATATCAGACTTGTCAGGCTAATGGGATGATAGTTCCCAGGGTCTGCAGTCGCTCCTCCTTTGTGGAGAGGGATGATTATAGCAGTGCACAATTTGATAGGGAGAAAGCCTGAGGTGAGGCTGTGATTGAACAGGGCACACAGGTGAGGTGCCAGTTCACTCTGTATTTCATGTAGAACACAGCCAGGGATATTGTCAGATCCCATGAAAGCTGTATTCTTGGCCTTCTACAGTGCTGTTTTAACCTTTGCTGCAGTAATACTACATGCCTGGCAGTCTACTGGTATTGTGATTGGTACTTTAGGGGGAGACAGAGGACAAGTTGGCACTGAATCTGTCGGCCAATACATTGGCAATATCTGTTGGCTCTTTACAGGAGGTACCATTGTGCAGTAGCTCAGAACAAATCTGGATATTGCCGTGGAGGTTCTTTACATAACTATAGAAGGCCTTGTGGTTGTCTTTACTATCTGTAGCAATTCTGTTTTCATAGCTAGCTTTAGAGGATCTGATGAGGGATCTCAACTTTTTGTTGAGGCTGATAAGGGAGTTTTTCCAGTCTTGGGACTTCACCTTATTCTGCATCAGTTTCCTCCTTCTGTTTTAAAGTTTGTTTATGGCAGGGTATCACCAGATTGGCTTCCTTTTTTTGGAGGAGAGAGTCTTGGTTCCATTGGGTATGGCAAGATCCATGCAATTGTGTACGTGTTCGTACAATGCATTGGTCTATGATGGTCAACTCCCAGCTACCTACTAGCAAAATATCATAGAATATTCCACATTAGATATATTAATCTCAATCCCAGGAGACCCTACTCTTAAATAGCAGACTCCCAACTCCAAACTATCTCAAACAACTCCACTCATTAAAATTTGGAGACATTGACCCAAACCCAGGCCCAACAACAACTCCAATCTCTCTCCCCAACCCCAACCAATCCACTAATTATCCCATTACTAAACCATCTAATTCACTCCTTGTAGCTCATCTTAATATTCGTAGCATTAACAATAAAATAGCTCAACTCCATGCTCTCTTAGAAGTCTACTCCTTTGACATTCGTTGTCTAACAGAAACTTGGCTAAAACCTGCAACAAAAGACAATGAAATCATCCCACCAGGATACAATATCCTGAGACTTGACCGTGTAGCCAAAAAGGGTTGGGGGGGGTTGCTATTCTATTTATATCTGGTTTACAGTTTACTTATGACATTAAACAACCCCTTAGTACCAATGCACAAATTTTCATATCTAAACTTCAACTTAGCAATGCCAAAGCCATCTATATTATTTGTATCTATCTACCCCCTGGTAATAACAATACCACCATAGAAAATATCCTTTGCTGGCTATGTCAACACCTGCCCTAAGAAACCATAATCCTTGGTGATATAAAAAAATGATTGGAATTGTTGTAGCAGCAGCCTCCCTACTACCCACATCAACCTATATGGTTTTGCTGACATCATTACCTCCCCCACCAGGATAGACAAACACAACAAGAAAGAAAGCACATTAGACTGGATTCTGATAAATAACCATCCTCAATTATATGAATCTGGAACCCTTCCTGATGACATAAGTGACCACTCACTTACCTATATCTTCAGGCATAAAACCTATACTCCCATTCCCACCACAATCAGGAATATCAGATCCAAAAAGAACTTCAACCCTGAGCTCTTCAAAAATGAACTTAGAGCATGCAATTGGTCTCCCTTGAAATACCCCCCTCTGGAAGAAGCAGTACAATACTTTAATTCTAACTTCTTAGCAATTCTTGATCACCATGCCCCAACCTGTTCAATCAGATTCAAGACCAAATCTGCCCCTTGGCTTTCTAAAGAAATCAAACAGAAAATCCATCTCAGGAATAAATACTGGGCCAAATGGAGAATGACTAGAAATCCTGTAGACCAACAAAATTTCAGACAACTAAGAAATAACACTAAGAAAGCTATACTATCTGATAAAAGAAACTACTACCTTCAGTTTCAGAAGGCAAACCATAATAACCCACAAAAATTCTGGGCATGCATCAACCAATTACTACAACTAGGTCAATCCAGTACACCAAGCCCACTAAACACTGACCTTCAAAATCCCATGCAGACTGCCAATGCCTTCAATACCTTTTTCACCAATGCAATCCAAACACTAGCCAGCCAACTATCACCTAATACTTTTACTTTACCTACCTATAACAAAGCCACACCCCCTCCATTCATCTTTCAACCAGTCCCAACAACCCACATTCTTGCCCTAATCCAAAAACTGAAGCCAGGCTCTCCTTCAGCAGACCAACTACCTGCTGAATATCTACAGAAATCTGCCAAATCAATTGCTTACCCCATCTCCATTCTGATCAACAGAAGTATTAACGAAGGTCACGTCCCTAACATCTGGAAAGTCTCCCATATTATTCCCCTTCACAAAGGTGGAACCTCCACCGATTTCTCCAACTACTGTCCCATAGTCCTCCTTTCTCCTTTGGCCAAGATCTTGGAAAAATGCATCCATAGGCAATTGCTAGACCACCTACTCCATAATAACTTGCTCTCTAACTGTCAACATGGTTTCAGACCCTCCCATAGCACTACCACTGCCCTCCTTTCCTTTACAGATTGTATTAACAAAAACCATAACTGCAATATGCTTTCCTCTGCACAATTTATCAATTTGTCCAAAGCATTCGACATGGTCAGTCATTAAATTCTGATAGATATCCTCAAATCCCTGGCCTTAGATGCACTCTCTATCAAATGGTTCCAATCCTACTTAGATAAATGACAACAGGCTGTACTCTGGCACAACACTCTATCTACCCACCTACCAGTTAACCTTGGTGTCCCTCAGGGATCAATAGTAGGACCTCTCCTTTTCTCCATATTCATCAATGACTTTCATCTAGCAATCCCCCATACTACTTGCATACAATACGCAGATAACTTCACACTTATATGCTCAGCCACAACCACCTCTGAACTTCACTCCCTTACCCAAAAAGTATTTAACACTGTTGAACAATGGTTCACTCTACGTTGCCTTCTCTTAAACCCTCAAAAAACTAAACTCCTCCTTTTCAATCCTAATCATAAGTCCTCTCCCGTAGATTTTGCTGTTACATCCACTAATGGTACAATTATATCACCTGACCTAACTACCAAGCTACTTGGTATTACCATTGACAACAACCTTACCTTTGACATACACATCAACAACACTATTAAATCTGTCAACAAAAAAACTGTCTCTCTCTACAAAATTAAACCCTTCCTGTCACCTACAGCTAGGACTACTATTGCACACACTCATCTAATCTCAACTCCTCTATGCCTCAACCATTTTCACTAATCTATCTAAGAACAACCTCAATAAATTGGAAATCTCCTACAATAACATAGCCAGATTTGCTACTGGTAACCCATTTAGAACACACCATTGCTGTAATCTAAAGCAGCTTCAATGGTTGGAACTACAGCATCTGCTCAAATACCACCAACTAATCATTGCCCATAAGACTCTTTATCAACCTTCCAATATTCCTATTCTATCCACCATCATCACCCGCTATAATAATCTGAAGTCCTTATGTTCATCTCAGAAACTTCTAGTTAACACATCTAAATCTAACAACAGGGTTGGGGATTCTCTCTTCTCTAATACTGTGGGAAGATTCTGGAATCTCCTACCCAGTGACCTTTCCTCACTTTCCTCTAAATCACACTTCAAAAACAGACTGAAACTTTTCCTCAAAACACACTGTTTATGCCCCTGTACTAAACCTGACTAATTATCTACTCTACCCAAATACACGCGGCCTACCCTATACTTTTCATTAACTCTTCTATCTTCCATTTTAACAATATTTACCTTTTTCACTCTGTATTTTATTATTTCCATCCCTCTGGATACTTATTTGTTAAACAAAAAAATCTAATTTTACTATTACTGAACATTAATCTGCCTCTTTTATTGTACTGTACTTGTATATGGAATTAGCCTGTATGCCTCCTTTTTTTCCATTAAGTAATGTACCTACTTGTTATTTTGAACCTGCATTTTACATTGTATTGACTTCTGTCCTCTCTCTATTATTTCTGTATTAACCAGATTTGTCCTTGTATATACAACTGAAGTTATTTTATATTGTTTTGCGATTATTTTATCTGTGTGTCATGGAGCTTATCTCCCCGGGCCTCTACTGAAAATGGACATATATCCAGTTAGACTAGCCCGGTCAACAAATGTAAAATAAATAGAATAAAATAAATAAATAATAAAATGATTTGGCGGCCATGCAACTATTCCCCATTTGTTAGCCACCTCTATTCTTAGGAGCCTAAAGTTAGCTTTGGAGAAGTTTTTCATGGTGGTTACCTTTGTGTTGGGGTGGGTGGGAGGGATGTGGATTTCCAAGATGATTAGTTTGTGGTCAGATCTAACCAGAGAGGAGTTGACTACTGGTGTAGAGCAACAGTCATCCATATTAGTAATGACCAGGTCAAGAATGTTGCTACCTCTAGTGGGGGTAAGAACGCGCTGGTCCAGAGTATTGGAATTAACAAATTCCAGGAAACATTGGGCAAGTGTATTGGTACATGAGTAATTTTCCCAGTTAATGGAGGGGTAGTTGAAGTCTGCCAGTATGAGTGTGTTAGGTTGGACCCTAATATTCTCCAGGGTGCTTAGGAATGTGGTGTGAGTGTCTTGGGACATGGTTGGGGACCTATAACAGGCTACGACCTGAATCGCTGTCTTACCCAATGTTAGCTGCACCTGAAGTATCTCTGATGCATTATGTTGGGCTACCAGTCTGGAGATGTGTGCATCCTTTATGAATATGGAAACACCACCACCTTTGGAGCTTCAGTCCAAGTTCTGGGGGTGAAAGGTGTGGAATGAGTTATAGCCTGGTAGTGCAGGGGTGCTTTCTGCTGCCTTGAACCAGGTCTCTGTTACAGCACAAATGTTTATGTTCTCCATTTTAAGGAGTGCTTTGAGCGAGTGCATTTTGAGATTTAGACTTCTAGCATTGAGCAGCATGACCCTCAGATTGCATTTGTTTGTAGCTGTTACGGTGGTAATTTGGTCTTTGCAACTCTGCCTAAAAAAGGCACTATAGGGGTGGCAAGAGCCCTGGCCAGTATCCAGAAGCCCAGGGGTGATAGATGCAGGCCATCTCTGGTAAACCATTAAGGTCTGTCAATCATGTCATCCCAGGCAGACAGATACTGGATCCCCTTAGAATGACACCAGAAACGTAGCCAATTGTTGAAATCAATCATTTTCTGCTTGTACTGTGGTATCATTCTGGACGATGGCAGGATGCTGCTCAGAGCTAGGGTCGTACCAACCTGGGCTAAGTAATCCGAGAGCTCCTCCATGTCTCTTTTCATGTAGTCCAGGGAGGTACGCCTCAGGTCATTCACACCCACATATGCAATGACAGAGTCATATTTGTACCTTTTGTTGAGGGACCTGAGTGCATGCATTATATAGCAGATCCTGGCAACTGACAGGCAGCCGACTGTTACTTTCTCCTTTTTTAACCTAGTGAGTGGGACATCAGTGTGCCTCACTATTGAGTCACCTATGACTAGTGTGCTGGGCATGCTGTTTTGCTTTAGGGAATTTGGTTGAGTGGCACACTGTTTAGGAGAGTTATGTGTCTCGTTATTAGTGTTGTGTTGTGGTCGCGTGCATTTCTGCCTTCTAGGTCTCTGCTATTTAGGTAGATTTTTATTGAGAGCCTCCATGAAGGTGGGTGTGTGGTTTGTGTTTTTATGTGAAAGCAGTGCTGGTGTGTATTCTGGAGGGCTATCTGTTCCATGTGGTGTGTTGCAAGTGTTGACTTTTTCCTCTTGACCAGCTATTCCGGTCTAGGCTGGAGAGTGCGTGGTTTCCAGTTTGGATATCTAAGAGCATCTCTCGCAAGTCTGAGTGTTGGGAGGTAAGAGAAGAGGGATGTCAGTGTACATGAGGCAGTTGCTACATTGCCTTAGGATGCCCAATTTCACCAGGTTAACAGGAAAAAGCACAGGGAACTGACCTTTAGACATGCCTGGAGGGGTGGGCATTAATAATAAGTACTGGAGCTGTTTCCTTGTAGAACGTTTAGTGCTGGTAGCACTTTTGTGTGCTGCAATAATTGCTACAAGAAGTCTGGTATGGTAAAGTGCTAGAGTAATAAGCTAGTAAAAGTGCAGGAGAGGAGAGAACAAGCAGATCTAAGGGAAAACCTGAAGAGCAGACTTTGGCACCTCTCAGAAGATTACAAACAGTCCTGGATACAGCAAATCCACAGAGAATACCCCAACAGTGCAGGGCTACAGTGCTTTTAACACATCTAGACAAGCTCCGGCACATTCAGGAACTAGGTATGAAAGTTCCTCAATATATATCAAAACCAATCATGTCTCAAAGTTTTTCAAACAAGAAGAAGATTTTGAGCTTCTCCACATCCCATATTCTTGCAAGCTTAAGTCCCTGTCTATGACCATGAAATCCCATAGCACATCTTTATACTGAAGTCAGTCACTATTCAACAAAATGCCATACTCATAGGTGACTTTAACTATCCCACCATAAAGTGGGAGTCATTAATGACACCAAATGTGCAGGCCTCCTGGATTTTGCCAGTACAAACACCTTGTAGCAGATAGCCCATGTGCCCACTATGGGTGGGAACATACTGGATCTGGTCCCCACTAATATGGGATATTGTTGCCGCCCTAGTGTAATGTCCTCTATTATAAGATTTGACCATAACGCTATCTGATTTAAAATAAAAATAAAACCTGGGACTATAGTTCACCCTGTAATATGTTATAATTATTCTAAGGTGAATTTCCTACCATTAAGTGATAACCTGCCAAATTTTCAAGTCCCTCCAATCCCTGCCCACATTACTGACTATGCAGAATGGTTCACAGAGAACATCTACAACTATATCAGTAAATGCTTTGTACAGCTGTTTTCTCCAGAAATAAATACAAACACTGAAATCAAATCATCCTAGTAGAATTCCAGTATCAATTGGTTGTATAACAAAAGGAAGCAAGTTATGGCAAAAATTTGGAATTGCAATTGCCAACAGGAAAAAAATCTTTCATATAAATCTAAACAAGAAGCTCGGTGGACAAGTCAAGTATACTAAGGCCAATTTGCTTTCCTTGGCTATGTCTGCAACCTCAAAAGAAGCATACGTTCACAACTAATTTTAAGTGCAGCCACATATTCACACCTGAAAGGTATGGCAAATCTACTGGCTAACAAATTAATCTCCGATTCTATTCTTCTCTTTCTGCCTCCAACAGCCACCCCTCTGGCAATACCATTTAACTTATTCCCCACCCAACTATTACTAGAGGAATTGTTTCTTGACACACTCTACAAGGACATGAATACCATATCAATGTACCCCACTAATCTCCATAGATGTCTCCTAAATAGCATGAAGCATGAAGTAGTAGATACACATATATATATATATATATATATATATATATGTATATATATATATATATATATATATATATATATATATATATAGCCTTTCCATCAGGATTCATTTCATGTGAATGGAGAAATGTGGTGCTCATCTCTCTCCACAAGTGTGGTCCATTCATGGACCCTGCAAACTACAGACCCATTAGCCTGATGTAGTATTGTATGCAAAGCAGTGGAAGGACTTATCATTTAAACATTTCAGTGACATAGGTAATCTACTGGAAATGGATCCAACCCCATTTCTTTTCTGAAGGGTCAGTCATAACTAATCAACCAGGTGCACTTCCTCAAGAAGTCACCAAGGCAATGGATGATAGGTTGACAGCAAAACAGTGCATATTGCCTACCTTGACTTAGCCAAGGCATTCAGTACAATCCCCCACCCAAAATCAATCAGTATTTGCTTGTGTACACAAACCTGTCTCTAGAATTTTACTACAGAAAATAAAGAATTAATATACTGTGGTGGCTCTTGTAATTCCTGTAGCCTCTGCAAGGCAGTTAGCAGTGTTAATACCTAGCCATTCTAAAATTATAATTAATATGTTGTAGTTGGAAGTTATTAATGTTGAGCGGAATAGTTTGTTCTAGGTGCAGCTTGTTTACATAATGATCTTGGTACTCTGTAGTTGATACAGTGGAACATTTTACAGCACAGAAATAGGAATAGGAGGAGGTAAAAGATTACTATAAGCAAAACACATAAGGAAACCATCAGTGTTAGATAATCTTGCACATTATTCCATTTCATGCCACACGATAAACATTTACCTGTACTGGTAGATATGTCGGTACAGAATATATATTTAGCTGTACTTCAACCAACCTACCGACAAGTTCTATTGATGTCACACATCAGGTTGAGGTCACGTGTGTGGGTTACTCGAGTGGAGCTTGACTTGCGGATATGCTGCAGTCCCATCAGGGCAGGGTCTGAGATTGCTTTGTATGCCAGACAGAGGTCACCTCTGAGGAGTTTGTAGGAGACTGAGTAGAGGGACAGGGCTTTTAGCCTATCTGTGTAGGGTAGATGTTTGAGGCCCAGGATCCTCCAGGTGAGGAACCTCTGTGGTCTCTCCAGTTGCTGCATGTACTTTGTGAGTTACATGCCAAAAGGGGTATTGCACTCAATAATTGGTTTTATAAGGGAAGAATACAGGGATGTTATGACCACCTTGTCCCTGGATGAGATACCCTTATTAATGAGGTGGACCATGTAGGAAGCTTTCCATACAACTGAGGCAGTATGGTGGTCTAAAGTTAGTTTGCTATCAACCTGAGTGCCCAAGTCTCTCATGATCAGCTTTAATAATTGGCTCAAGTACTGGTGTCATTCTAAGGGGATCCAATGTCTGTCTGCCTGGGATGACATGTTGGACAAGCCACGCTGCTTCGCAAGGGACGGCTTGCACCTGTCACCACTGGGCTTCCGGATATTGGCTAAGGCTCTTGCCACCCCCATAGTGCCTTTTTTAGGCAAGGCTCAAAAGACAAACCCACCTCCTTAGAAAACAAAAATGGAAAAAAACTAAGGGTAATGCTGCTCAACGCCAGAAGTCTAAATCTCAAGATGCAGGCATTCGATGCACTCCTCAATATGGAGAACATCGACGTCTGTGCAGTAACTGAAACCTGGTTCAAGGCTCTTGAGAGCACCCCAGCACTACCAAGCTATACCTCGTATCATGCTTTTCGGCCCCAAAACCCGGGCCGAACCACAAAGGGAGGGGGAGTGTCCATATTCATCAAGGACACCCACACCTCCAGGTTAGTAGCAACACATGAAGCATCGGAGACCATACAGGTGCAACTAACCATAGGCAAAACTGCTATACAACTGGTAGCATGTTACAGACCACCCTCCTAATCTCAGGAACCCCACTCAACCTTCCTGAAGACATTGGAGGATATGAATGTATCACAAAATACCATCATACTGGGAGACTTCAACTACCCAAACATAGATTGGGTACATTATTCTAGCCCTAACACTCTAGCCCAAAGGTTCCTGGAATTCATAAATTCAAATGCACTGGAACAACTAGTCACCTCTCCCACTAGGGGAGATAATATACTAGACCTGATCATCACAAACACGGGGACAAAATGCTCCACACCGGAGGTATACCCCTCACTAGTGAGATCTGACCACAAACTAATCACCCTGGATATACATATCCCACCTCTACCCCCAGCACAAAAGACCACAGTGAAAAACTTCTCAAAAGCAGACTTCACTCTCCTTAAGACTGAGATGGTATCCTTTAAGCCCACTGGGCCAGTGGATACCACATCCCACAATGCCGAATCCTTCACAAATGCTTTCTATGGACATCTCCAAGAATGCATGGATCATGCAATCCCAAATAAATCCAAGTCCCTCTCCACCAAAGGCAAGCGTCCTGTCTGGTGGACCTCAGCCATTAACAAATTGTATAACAAAAGAAGGAAGCTACTGCACGACAGAGCAAAATCCCATAAAGGGAAGACATCTCTGATCAACACTATCAGAAAACTACATTCTCTTATAAAAACATCCAAGGCCAACTTTGAGAGAAAAATCGCTAAGGACACTAAAGATAACCACAAAGCCTTCTTCAGCTATGTTAGAAACCTGGGTGGAAACCCTCAGATATGCTCAGAGTTAGTTCACAACAACAAAAAATACACTGAACCCACAGATATTGCCAACATTCTGGCTGACAGGTTCAGTGCAAATTTCTCCCCTCCCTCACCCCCAAAAGAAGAAATACTTATCCCAACTGAATGTAATCTCCTTGTCATCTCAGATGTTCAAGTGAGAGCCACCCTCAACAAAGCTAAAAACACAGCATCAATGGGACCTGACGGTATCCCGGGTTGCGTGCTACATGAACTCCAAGAGGAGCTAAACTCGCACATAAAAATGCTATTTAACCTTAGCCTTACTACAGGATATGTACCTGAACACTGGCGTACAGCAACAGGATATGTATCCTGTAGTAATGCTATTTAACCTTAGCCTTACTACAGGATATGTACCTGAACACTGGCGTACAGCAACAGTGGTCCCACTCCACAAAGGGGGTACCTCTACAGACCCTGGGAACTACCGCCCCATAAGCTTAACCAGCCTGGTCTGCAAAGCTATGGAAAGAATCATCATGGAACTCATAAACAGAGATATTGAGGACCTACAGACACTTGACCCCACCCAGTTCGGCTTTGTGAAGGGCAGATCCTGCCTTTTGAACCTGGTTGATTTTTTTCGAAAAAGTCACTAGAGCCATTGATGAGGGCAAAGCAGTCCATACAGCCTACCTGGACTTGGCTAAGGCCTTCAACACAATACCCCACTCAGGCATCATAGATAAGCTCAACAGGTTAAACGTAAACCCTTATGTCACTAGATGGGTTGCAAACTGGCTAAAGGACAGAACCCATAAAGTTAAAATCGCTGGAGCAATGTCAGACTCAAAGCCAGTCACAAGTGGTGTCCCACAGGGATCTGTCCTGGGACCCCTCTTGTTCGGCATTTATTTCTCAGATGTTAAAGCAAACATGGGAGGGTTGTGGCTGACAAAGTTCGCAGGTGACTGCAAACTAGGCGCCATAGTCGATACACCAGCGGACACATACATCCTACAAAAAGGCCTCACAGAAACAGACAACTGGTGCCGGAGTCATGGCCTTAAACTAAATGCCAAAAAATGTATAGTCATCCCCTTTGGAAAAAACAATGTACCCACAAATTATCACATAGACAGCAACCCACTGAGTATGGAAAAAGTAATCAGAGACCTAGGGACCCAAGTCGACAGCGACCTCTCATTTGACACCCACGTTGCCAAAGTGTTTAGAAAAACATTCTACCTTGCACACCTTATCATGAAGGGATTCACATCCAGATCCAAGGATGTCATTGTACCCCTATACTCCTCCCTCATCAGACCCATGATTGAGTATAATGCCCCATTTGGTATGTACCTCACCCGGCATTTGCAACAGCTAGAGAGACCACAAAAGTACCTCACCAAGAGGATCAAGGGTCTCCAACATATGTCTTATTATGCCAGACTAAAGAAACTCCAGCTCTATTCAGTAGCATACCGCCTGCTCAGAGGTGATCTCTGCCTGACGTACAAGGCCATGTCCAATCAGGAACTGATGGACATGCTCCACCTCAAAAAATCCAAATCCATCAGAACCACGAGAGCTAAAGACTTTAACCTCAGTACAAGTATGAATAGGACATGCTGGAGGGATAGATTCATAACCCAGAGGCTTCCTATGCTCTGGAACAAGATCCCAGTTCATGTTAGACAGAGCCCCTCACTGACTCTCTTCAAGAGAAATCTTGATGAGTGGATGGGAGATCGTAAGTTTACCCCAGGGGTCACATCTGTGTCACTACTAGACAGGGGCACAGTAAACTAATTCTATTATATAAGGGGACCTTCACTGTGTCACTACTAGACAGAGGCACAGTATTCTAAATCTTTTCTGTGCATTTTTGTGCCATTTCATGGGGTGGCGAAAGCCACATCACTATGGCTAGGCTTACAAATGCCCCAGGGCAGATAGCCTAGTACTAAACTATGAAACTATGAAACTATGACTGATTCCATGCTTAGGACCTTATTTATGATAATTTGTGGGGACGTCACTCTCCCCATTAATTATTCTACATACAGTTTAAATATATATATATATATATATATATATATATATATATATATATATATATATATATATATATATATATCTAGCTGCAAGCTGGATTCAAACTCATCATCATCTCTCCTGTTTCTTTAAGCTCACAGCATTTGCACCTTGTGCTATAGAGATATTTATACATACATATATGTATATGTATATACATATATAATGTCAGTTAAGATGTTCAGCTGCAGTCAGAAAGCCAACCTTTTACTTTCACAAGAGCATCACTACTTTCATCTCTTGGTACATAGTTTATACATGCTAGACTCTTACTATTCTCGAACCATTAGCTTACTAGTACATGTTCTGTTGCCACAAGTATGATAAATGTATTACAAAAGATAAGCTTCATACCGTATAATTCTGTTATTCACTTTACAGTGAGTAACTGTTTACAGTGGATGCCTTGAATGGTCCATAACAGTCAAATTATTTGCATTGTTCGCAGATCAGTATTGCAAGGATTCCTAAAGTATATGACATGACCGCTGTGTGTGCTTATTTATCTGTCATTTTTGGTTTAGCATGTTTTCAGCAGGCTACGGCACCTGCCAGGTGGAAGTATATCATCATTGTATAATTTACCAACCATTTAGTAGTGTGGGTGCTGTTTGCACTTGTGTATGTCTAACAGTAAATGAAGCTTCTTCGCCTCTGTTGCCTGTCTAACTCAAAACTCATGTATTTTTTTCTTTACCAATATTGCCAGTGGGTACCTCCGTCATACCTGTGAGTCTATTTTCCTTCAAAGAAACAATCGGTATGAGTTGACAGTGTCAGTACATTTGACACTCATAAAACAACAAAAACAGGACCAAAGAGAAAAATAGCTAAAGACTCAAAAGACAATCATAAGGCCTTCTTTAGCTATGTTAGAAACCTGGGAGGAAACTCCCAGATATGCTCAGAACTAGTTCAAAATGATGTGAAGATTACTGATCCTACAGACATTGCCAACATACTGGCTGACAGGTTCAGTGCAAACTTCTCACCTCCCCAAAAGGAGAGATATCTATACCAAGCGATTGCAGCCCCCCAAACATCTCCAACGCCCAAGTGAGAACTGCTCTCTCCAAAGCAAAAAACACAGCATCCATGGGACCTGATGGTGTCCCCGGCTGTGTGCTCCACGAACTCAACGAGGAATTAAACCCACAGCTAGGACAGCTGTTTAATCATAGTCTTACCTCCGGATACGCACCCAGGAGTGGCGCACTGCAACTGTGGTCCCACTTCACAAAGGCGGTGCCTCCACCGACCCTGGAAATTACCGCCCATTAGCTTGACAAGCCTTATCTGCAAAGCCATGGAGAGGATCATAATGGACCTCATAAATAAAGACATAGGAATTTGCAGACTTTGGATCCATCCCAGTTTGGCTTTGTCAAAGGCAGATCATGCCTTCTAAACTTGGTTGACTTTTTCGAAACAGTCACCAAAGCCATTGTTGAGGGAAAGGCAGTCCATACAGCCTACCTCGATCTGGCGAAGGCCTTTGATACAATACCCCACTCGGGTATCATTGAAAAACTCATCAGCTTAAATGTTAACCCATACATCACAAGATGGGTTGCAAACTGGCTGAGTGACAGAACCCACAGGGTCAGAGTTGCTGGCGCCATGTCAGACTCAAAGCCTGTCACAAGTGGTGTACCACAGGGCTCAGTCCTGGGCCCACTCTTGTTTGGCATCTACTTTTCAGTACAAGCAAACACAGGAGGGTTATGGCTGACAAAGTTTGCAGATGACTGCAAACTGGGCCATAGTAGAAAACACATCTGACACAGATATCCTTCAGAAGGGTCTCACAGAAACGGATAACTGGTGCCAGAGCCATGGCCTAAAGTTAAATGCCAAAAATGCATAGTCATACCCTTCGGGAAAAACAAGGTTACCCCTAGCTACCAAATAGGTGGCAATCCACTGAGTACAGAAGAAGTTATCAGGGACCTGGGGACCCAGGTTGATAGTAGTCTGTCATTCGACACCCATGTAGCTAAAGTAGTTAGAAAGACCTTCTACATTGCCCACCTTATCATGAAGGGATTCTCATCTAGATCAAGGGAGGTCATAGTCTCCCTATACTCATCACTCATCAGACCAATGATTGAGTACAATGCCCCATTCGAATGTATCTGACCCGACACTTGCAGCAGCTGGAGAGGCCACAAAAGTTCCTCACCAAAAGGATAAAGGGTCTCAAACATCTGTCCTATGCTGCCCGACTGAAAGAACTCCAGCTCTATTCAGTCGCCACCGCTTGCTCAGAGGTGACCTTTGCCTAACATACAAGGCCATGTCAAACCCAGATTTGATGAATATGCTTCACCTCAAAAATCTAGATCCGTCAGAGCCACAAGGCGGAGACTTAAACCTCGACACGGCTATTAATAGGGCGTGCTGGAGGGATAGATTCATCACCCAAAGACTCCCTATGCTGTGGAATAAAATCCCGGTATATGTGAGGCAGAGCACCTCGCTGGCCTTGTTCAAGAGAAATCTTGACCAATGGATGGGAGATCGCAGATATACCCCAGGGATTACCTCAGTGTCACTGCTCAACAGAGGCACAGCAAAATAATGGGTATAGTTCCCCATACTAAAGGGGTGGCGTAAGCCACAAAACTATGGGCTAGGCTTGTAAATGCCCTCGGGCAGATAGCCTAGTATGAACCTATGAACCTATGAACCTATGAACCTAAGAGTACTATTTTATACCAAAAACAACTGTAGCAAGAATCAAAATAAGAATAATGGCATTGAATATCCAAGCTTCAGGTAAAAACCACTTTATTGTAAGAAAAAAGTAAGCACTTTCACGAACATATAGATCGCTTCAGCAGACTAACTTAATGCAACATCACTCCACAATTTAAAGCACTTAGTATCCAATCAGTAGGTCTACATAATTAAACACATATACCTAGTAAAAAGCACATTTATATAGTATAAAATTTATTAGAAATTTATGAGTAAATAAAAACATAGTAAAAGCATAGTGACATTTCAGTGTTTCAAAGAATGTCCCTTAAGAAAAGGTTTCAAGGAGGTGGCCCCATTAAGACCTGGTGGTTTATCGACTCCCTATTATGCTGTCACAGACGCAGGTTGTCGAATGCTTCTTTGTTGAACTGAAAAGCGCGAAACAGCAAAATAGCGAAGGGGCTTTTCAGCGAATTTTTTCCCCTCCCCATTTTTGGCACTGTAGTGCGATCTCAGAGTTGGTATATTTAAGTAGGGGGGAGTGTGGGGGACACAATTCCCATGTTAGGGGGTGTGGGGAGCAAAGCTTCCCACATTATGTAATGTTTTACAGTTTTTCTTTTTTTTTTTTGTTTCATAAATCGCTGTTTTGAGGTTTCGACATTGTAAGCTTTCGCTTACATGGGGTCGATTATGTGTCATTTGCTCTTCTGAGCATGCAATATGATAATATAGACCCGGTTTATCAGCTTGTAGCATCAAAATCTATCTTTGTTCAACAGCCTCAGTAATATTCCTAACAACGCCACCCCTAATATTATTATGAATGATCTCTATAGCCATGAATTTAAAATTATGGTTAGTACCAAAGCGTAGCACATGTTGTGCTAGTGGATTATTTTCCTTACAATTCCTTATATCCCTGTAATGTTCTAATATTCTATCTTTGAAAAGACGATTAGTCTTTCCAATGGAATGTCATATGTTAAGCTGACTTGTTAGGGAGAGAATTACGTCTGTGCAGTTGGCTTTCTGCAATAATTGTGGGTATTGAGCTGACATCATAGATGGCTTTTGCCCTCATAGACATTGGAGCATTGCTTTTGGAGTGGTGGGGAAAGCACTTGTCTTTACTGGTACATTATGTGTGTGCATGTGACATCTGGGGGGTGTTATGAGTTGACATTGTCAGCAGCTCAGACAACTCAGTGGAAATTGAAGCAGTGTTCTGTGGAGAGTTGGGTATTGTAACGCACTTCAGTGGTACACTGTGTGTGTGTGTGTGTGTGTGTGTGTGTGTGTGTGTGTGTGTGTGTGTGTGTGTGCGCGCACACGTGGTATGTGTGTGAAGCCCTACTGGTATTTTTGTGTGTGTATGTGTGTGTATGCGCATGTGTGGAGGCATGCATGGTATATGGTGTAACAGAAAAATATGGATCAAAGCTGGACTGGCATCTCCTTGTTCTGGAGAGTGGTGTATGTCATTGTGTGTGTGTGTGTGTGTGTGTGTGTGTGTGTGTGTGTGTGTGTGTGTGTGTGTGTGTGTGTGTGTGTGTGTTTGTCTGTGTCTGCATGCATGCATATATGCCTGTATGATCTATATGGTGTAACAGAGAACTGTGGAGCAAAGCCAAATGGACACTGCCTTGCTGAACAGATGTGGGGAATCTAGAGCTAGCATGCATCTATCACATTGGTTGACAAAGGCATTAGAGCAGTGTTTTCTAAAGTGGTTGGTACAGCTGCTGGCAATGTTGCAAGATATGAGTGTCATCATGCATGTAAATGCCTGAATGGATTGAGGGCAGTGTGATGGAACAGAAGGGTAACAGTGCTGGGTGTCAGACCAGCATACATCAGAAGTGTACCTAATTTGGCCTTGTACTTTTACTCTGACATGGTAGAATCCAAAATGATTTTTGATTAAGGTGTTGTCTTTTCTTGAGCAAACAATGAAATTGATTGCACTGTAGGACTGTTTTTCATGAAATGGATGCTACTTCATGTACATTTAACTCTGTGACCCTAACTAAAGTAGTAGCACTGCTACTTAGAAAAGCTTTATAACTTGGGAGCTTTCTCCACAAGTCGAGTCTGTTGCTGAATGTACAAGAGATATGCATGAAAAGTATACAACTAAAAAAAGGCTGTGTGAAATTATATTTACAAAAAGTATTGGCTCACATAAGAGGCTAGGGAGGCTGTTTTTAAGAAGACACTAACCATATTAAATTGTTAGGTAAAGTTTGGCACTAACTAAGGTGGTTTATGTTATGCTATAAAAGAATAAGTATGCAAAAATAACCATGTAACCAGCCAGAAAGCACTATGCAATCCAAAGCAAATATTTCACTGTGTAAATCTGAGAAAAGTAAAATATAGGACAAGAAGGTGACGAGATTAGTCATTTTTTTTCACCAGTTTTCCTAGGATAGTGCCACAGGAGCAAAGAGTAGGGTTGCCACCCCTCCGTTTTTTTTCCAGACTATTCAGAAATCAAACTGATTCTCCGGTAGTCCGGAAAACACTGTACAAACTCCGGCATTCTGTTTCAAAAAGGAAACATATCTGAGTTTGTATCAGTTGATTTCCTATGCTTTTTTTTACAAAAAAAGCATAGTAAATCAGCCAAAAGCAGGCAGCAGGAATGGAAAAAGAGGGCGTTCCTCGCCGAGTGATGTCATTGTGACATCACAAAATGGGCGGGATGTGGGCGCGAGAGGAGGTGGGATAGGCGGGTTACTGGTGACTTGAGGGGTGTGGCTTTACTCTGGTTTTAGCCACGTTGAAAGGTGGCAACCCTAGCAAAGAGTCATTAGGGAACAGTTTTAGTGGCACGCCAGGCTGTGATTTGTTCGTCTATTGTCATGCAGGGTTGCTAATTAGCTGAACCTAGCCTAGCTGGAAATGTGAGACTCCAGCTCACTGAAGGAGTAACTTTGTCAGGAACTGACAGTAACAAAACTGCTCTTTGTAAAAAGTCTTTTTTATCTCAATAATTCGTTGAAACTTTTGCAAGCTTCTTTCAGAAAAAGTGTAGAACATCAGTAGGAACAACATTTGCAAAACTCAGTGCAGGACAGTCAATAACACTCAATCTACTGACTGTTAAACTTGGCAATATTTTTCAGGTTTTCCATTCAAAGTGAATGGAAGTCTGATCTGACAGCAAAGGGTAGGGCTAATTGTTCTCACAATCAGGGCTGTCATACTGCATTTTGGGACACATTTAGGCTATCAAAGGAAAATACTCTCATCAGGATGCCTGCCCCCATGAGGGCAGACAGGAGAAAAAAATACATTTTAGAATGAATACTTTTCTGGTTGAAAGCAGCTTTGGGAGGTGTAGAAAATCACGACTAGATGACAAAAATATATGTTTTTTTCATCATTTCTCCATAGTGGTCCTTTAAGTTTTTGGTGAGTTTTGTTGACATTATTGTAAATGTGAAGATCGAGTTTGAGTTTGTCATCTATTATCATGACTAGTAATTTCATATGGGAGGGCATCTTCAATTTCTGTGAGATTAAGGGAAAATATTTTAAATTGGCTAGTATTTTGAATGTGTGTTTTGGGGGTTATTAGGAGTAGATTGGTTTTATTAGGGTTTAGAAGAAGGTTGACATTGGTGAGCCAAGTCTCAATGGATGAGAATGCTTCTTACTCTATTTGTTGATGAGACAGGTTATTAGATATACATATAAGTGTAGCGCTGTCAGCATGTTGGATTAGTGAGAATTTGCAAGAGGCAGCTAGGAGGTTATTGATGAAAATATTGAAAAGGAGGTGCTCAAGAATGGAACCTTGTAGTCACCTATAAGAATGGGTAGATATTGAAGAGAGAGCGAGAGAGAGAGAGAGAGAGAGAGATTTGCCATTTTACACATTGTTGTCTGTTGGATAGATATCTACCATTTTACACATTGTCTGTTGGATAAGTATCTATTGAACCAGTTGATGCTGGGGTGGTAGTCCAAGGGATGATAGTTGTAGTAGGAGTTTATAGTGAGAAACTGTATCAAAGGCCTTAGAGAGGTCAAGGAATAAAGAGGAGACAAGATTGCCCGAGTCCCTTGCTTTATTTACAGTGTTTATGAATGACAGAAGTGTGGAAGTTGACCTGTGTGGGTCAAAAAGTCAGGCTGAGTAGAAGTAAGGAGCTGGTTTGGAAGGAGATATTGGACACATTGTTTATGAATACATTTTTCTAAAAGTTTAGATAGAGGGGACAGTATTGCAATGGGCCAGAAAGTTGATACTTCATTTGATTTTTCTCCCCTTATGTAGGGGAATGATATGGGATATTTTCCAGATGAACTGAACATGTTCTTCCTCCATAGATCTATTGATTAAGATGCTTACTGGGTAAGTTATGGTGTCAGTGGCTAGCCTTAGGAATTCTGGCAGAAGATTGTCAGCAGAGTTGGAACATGGTTTCAGTTTAAGAAGTATTTTTTTTTATTATGTTGGATGATACTGGAGTTAGGGTTTAGGGTAGATGGGCTGTACTGTTAGATTGGTTTAGATTTGAATGTAGGGCAGCATTCGGAGGTGTTATGGAATTGGTGGGTATTTTAATCAAAGGGTGGGTCGGGGTAGGTGTATTTTGGTTAAGGAGGCAATGCTTTCGATGAAGTAACTATCGAAATCTGTTGCAGTTTGCAGTGTGGTATCATTAGGGGATAGGAAAAAATGGCAGGCCTGTCCACAATTATTGCATTCTCTGCTAAGAGCTGGACTTGACTTTTTATTATGCTGATAACCATGTTTTGAACAAAATTGTCCTTGCTGAATTAAGAACTCAGTTTTGACTGCGTTATCTGTAGTGTTTGTTGTTGCTGTACTCTTTGAAACAATCTTCCTATTATGCTTTGTCTTCACAGTACTATTCTATTATTTTAATGTTACACAAATAAGTCTTGTGCAATCTCTTTCATTGGGATGCTTATTAATTCTGCTACTCTATATACATTCATAGCTTTCATTGTCAAGTCATATACTGAAAAAATGTTTACCTCTTGTTTTGTCATATTTAATGACACTCACATACACAATGCTGCCTTTCAACAATTGGTCATGCAGATCACCAAATTCATAGTCATTGTCGCTCTGTCTTAATTCAGTCACATATATTTCTATAAATTCATGAGATTAATGATTTCTAACAAAAACATAAACAGAGTCTAAGTAGCAAATTCTTTTTAGGCCAAGAATGGTGCCGGTAGTTGTTTTTAATGGCAGCCCAATCAGACTGCTGTTCTTTAATAAGATAACATAAATTAAATGCTATAATGTAATCATGTTCTCCCAAGTAAGGACATTTTGCCACTCAGATTGCTTTATTCTTTTCAGTTAAACCTGTAGCAGTGCTGCAAAGATTAAACTTCTGTACACATTGCTGCCTACTTTCAGCCCAGTTATGAGGTCAGTTGTACAGGAGGTAAAATGGAAACTATGACAAATATTTTAGCTGAAATTAAAAGGAAGTGGTAGAAATATCACTTTAGCTTTCTCACAGTCTCTGAAAGCATTTTGACTGATTCTAACTGTAGTGGCTTCTCTCTCTCTCTCTGTCTGATTCTGCAAAATGAATTGTAGAATTTTCATTTGATATCTTTGTAATTTTGTTGTATATGATTTCTTTCTCATTTTGTTTTATTGACTAATGTTTAGGTTAAGCTGAAGTTGCTAGCACCAGCAAACCATATGTCAGGGTCCCTTCCCCCAAGAATAGGCACATATATCCTCCCTGCCAGCACCAACAGATGTCAAAACCATGTATCAGGTTCCCTTCCCCCAGGGATGGGCCCGTACACATCTTCCCTGCAAGCACCATCTGATGCCTGAACCATTAATCAGACTGTGGTTGCCTGGGTTATAGTCAGGACTTTATCTCTCTGTGGCACTGTGTTGGTGACATTGCATCTATTTTTTATGTCTGGAGGTTATGAGGTATGTACCCAAGGAGTATTCCTTCTTCAATACAAACTATTTGTGGACAGAGGTGACAGTATACACTGCCTACAACAGCAGGACGCACTATCACCACTGCCCACAAATAGTGACAGTATACACTGCCCACAACAGAATTTCCAGTCAGTTTTTTTTTTTTTTTTTTATTAATTACAGAAATCATGGCAGAGGGGAGAGGGGGTAGCAGTAAGCTAGGATACATTAGTTTTACTACTTTATGGTGATCCCACTTTAGAGCTGATCACCAAAACTGGTTGTAAAACAGTCACTGTAGCAGTGGTACTAAATGGTACTAAATGGGCTCCATACCCGCTGACTTCCCACACATTAGCTGCCTTTTAAACTTATAGTGCAGTACAAATGATAGTATTATATGCTTTCCACTGGGGTAGTTATATTGCAGCTTTACAGGCATGAAATACTGATAATTGCCATCCATAGAAAAGTATTAGACAATCATGCCTAACCAAAAACAAAAATATTCATAAAGTCCCTCCAGCTTTTTTGATGGCAAGTCAATGTAGACCATGGGAGAATTTCAGGTTGCCTATCCAGTTATCTAGGTTAAGACTGAAGGTATCAAGGATGGTACTCTGGCACATAATGGAAGTTTGTACTAGAGGTGAGGGATATGTTGAGATATGAATTTATCATACTAACGTGTTTTATTTATCTGTTGATGGTTTAGTTCCTTTAACCAGGTATTTAAGGTGCCATTTGTTCTGGAAAGGAATAGGAGGTCAAATTGGGCTGGATCTTTCATGGCTTGAAAAGCTAGAAGATGATGTCCACAGAGGAGTCTATAAGAGACTTTTCCTGATAACTAAGATTTTTGAAGCCACTGATCTTTTTAGCTATGATTCTATGAGGTGTCTCAAGGTGATGTGCTTACTGTATCTCAGAAGAGGACTTGATAATCACTACCATCTTACAATAATCTGCAGGCTCAGTTAGCCAAAGATCATTATTTGATAGGTGAAGATTTGAGAAGGAGTTGGCAAATACCAGAAGTCCCAGCACAGATCTCTGAGGGAATACAGTAGTCATCTTTATGCTGTCAGACAATGTGCACACTTCTCTTACTGTGTGAGTTTTGTCCTTCTACTAGTTTGCTGTCCATCTGATTATGTATGGCTCAATTCTGAGCTCATTTACCTTGTTTATTATATTTCCATTTGGTATGCTGTCAAATGCCTTGGCATTAATTCTTTCATTTTACTTACAACTGGACCTCAGAGCTGCATAGAGAATGTGGATGTCTTTTTCATGTGGCTTGTCAAGGAACAGTATGTGTTGTTGGTTAAAAAGTTAAAAACATTACTTGCTGTGGTCATTAAATTGTTTGCCTTATCTGTATATATCTGTGGTGTGAGTATGAGAAAAGTGGTTATCTTTGGGGGCAGGGGTGATAAGGCATGCTGTGAAATCACTGGTCAGTACATAATCATTGTAGAACAATTTGATATGGCTCTTCATGGGCAATATCTGTGGCTATCAACAGCAAACTGAAATATATTATTGTGGTCATTATTTTAAGGTGGAGTACCCCTACCATCTGTTTTGTTTTCATGCATTCTCTCAGAGCAGCCTCCTGTGGCCTACTTTCCATACTGCACCCCCCTTCTGTAAATTCCTGGATTTGCCATTGCTGTCTATGATGGCAACTTGTTTTTTTTCCCTGCTTTTTTAAAAATGCTGGAAAATATGAAGGAGGTATGACTTAAGGTACCTACTGTCTAAAATACCTAAATCAGAAAATATGCCTGACTGCTTTGAATGTGCCTTGATGAAATGTCTTAACAATCAGCTTAGAATATGCCATTATGCTTTACTGAAAATTCTTAACCTGATCTCTTCATTTTTTTTTCAACAAGGTCATAAAATGGAGGAGAGAAAGAATGGGAACAAACACATTCCAAATTTCTTTGTAAAATTGCTTTTGGTGATCAAATATCAGTTAAGAAAATCCGTAACACAAAGAGAAGAAAACCCTAACAAAAAATGTTGCTAGCTAACCTTACAGCATCTGTTTCTGTATTAGTGTCTTTAAAGAGATGTGCACAATTTTAAATTAAAAAGTGGAGGGGTTTCTTGTACCTAACAAACATGAAACTTGAGTGCTTTTACAAACAGAGGATTCATGTTGTGCTTGTTTCAGTTAATGCATAGCAATATAAAGTCACCACAGAGCATGAGAATTGCATTTTCTGAGACTCATATTTCAGTGTATTACGAAAGGCAGTCAGCTAGCATTTCATATGGATTAACAATAAATCTAGTTCATGAGGACAAAGGAGTGTCTATTCAAACATCAGTGTTAGCTGCAATACTCTAATGACTACAGTGATCTGTCCCACTCACTTTCACAGATTTCCATTCTTATACATCTTGCCAAAAAAAAATACTATTTGATGTCCAGTTTGCTCATATTTTCCATCCATGTTATATTGAACCAGCAGAACCCAGTCTTTCAGCCTTTGCGTTCAGTCCTGTGGTAAATAATGAAGCACATTTCTCCTTTTGTCATTAGATATGACGTGGTATAACCTGAGATGTCTGCTGCTTGTATTTCAGGTATATGTTAAGGAGTCCATAACACTTGTTAGAAAGAATGTGAATGCCATGATGCTCTAAGTCCAGCCAAGACTTCTCTCTGTCAGGTTAAACTGTCCATCAGGATAAATTGAACTGTGTAATTTTCTGCTCCTGCTTTGCAAAGATTATTTATTTATTTAACATTTGTTTGTCAGTATAGTCTGACTGGACAAGAAGTGTCTGATTTCAGCAAACTCCTGGGGTGAAAAACTCTACAAGTTTACAGAGAGAAGAAACATTTACAAAACAGACATTACAGAGTAGTAGCATACAAATTGTAGACTTTACAGCAGTTAGTATACAATAAGAGAATATTACCCCTTTTGGTTGAAAATACAAGTTTACGAAATATACAATGAGAATAGTTAAGAACCTGGTAGAGCATTGCAAGCTATTTCACAATAGAATTGGAGTATATAAATGTTTAAGTTTCCATATACACATTCAAGCAAATATACTGTACATGTAAGAGCATATATATATATATATATATATATATATATATATATATATATATATATATATATATATATATTAAGAAAGAACTGAACTTTGTGACAATAAAAGCATTCAAAAAAATAGTAAATCACACCAACAACTCTTGTAGAACTTTAGCGCTTTCATCTTATTTATTATCAAGACTTCTTTAGAAAGACATGTTTCATAAGTATGAGCAACCATTTTCATTTCCTTTATATACATTAGTTCTAGCAGGCCATTTTTTGCACACAATCCCTTTTTGCACACAGTCCCTTTTTGCACACAATCCCCTTTTTTGCACACAATCCCTTTTTGCACACAATCCCTTTTAGTATGCACACGGCACCACAAGGCTATTACTGTCTCACTAATTTACCTTATGTAACTGCGATTGTAATGTTAATGAAAATGCACACAGCACCCTGCTTGTTCACACTTTACTATTGGAAAGGAACTGTTGTTAATTTAAATGGCCTGCTAGAACTAATGTATATAAAGGAAGTGAAAATGGTTGCTCATACTTATGAAACATGTCTTTCTGAAGAAGTCTTGATAATAAATAAGACGAAAACGCTAAAGTTCTACAAGAGTTGTTGGTGTGATTTACTATTTTTTTGAATGCTTTTATTGTCACGAAGTTCAGTTCTTAGTTACAATTTCTTCTCTTCGTTCAATTTTTTTGAGTGCGGTTAATTTTAGTTGTATATATATATATATATATATATATATATATATATATATATATATATATATATACACACACACACACACACACACACACACATATATATATATATATATATATATATATATATATATATATATATATATATACATTTACATACACTCATATATAGGTTATTGCTCACACATGGATAGGTATAGTTACAGATTACATAAATAAAATAAACAAAAATACAACCAAACACATGCAGTTACATAACTTCCTGCTACTCATGCAATAGAAGCGTGATTGAATGAAATCAGACCACTTCCTACACCTAGCTGATCTGACTGGTGTAGATGAATGCATATTTGTATTATTATTATTTTATCATGCAGCAATTAGCATAGCGGATTAAGGATATTCAGTGATACTTTACACTTAGGGTGGTATTCATAGTCCCAAGGTTCACATTTTTGTAGTGGCTACTTATGCAGAGCATCACTATACCTATATGCAAATAGAATGTTCACAAGTTATTTGTAATGACATTGGAAATGTAAAAGCTTCTGTAAAGAAATGACCTTGTTCTTTAAATGTATAAAATTGGTGTTGTTAAACCGTAAGTATATATGCAAATTATTTTGTGAAAACATAACTGCTCATATAATTTCAAAAGCATTCAGGTATTATAGATGACCGCAGCTATGTGGAAGTATGTTATAATGACTTAAGGCAACTGACATTCAGCACAAATAATCCTATTAATTTTTTTTCAAAATATAAAGGGGGGTTCATATTTATATAGGGGTATCCTTATGTGGACACCTTGAATTTTTCATTAAAATGTGTGAAGGGGAAAATAGGAAAGATTAAATAAGGGGAAATCATAACAAATAGGGAAATACAGAAGGAGCACATCAAGAGGGTTGTATTGGAGGAGGTGGGAGAGAAGAGGTACTATATATTTGTTGGGGTTTAAGCCCCCTTATATTTCAGGAAGGAGGGAGGTGAAGAGAAGCTGGTCTTAAGAGGGCAACTGGTCCACAGGACCTCAAACATTTCTACTTTCTGACAGTGTTGCAATAGAGGACTCCAGTGTTGAGGGGGATGGATGCCTTTGATGGTGTGGTGGTTGGCACAGACTGGGGCAGCAAGTCTTGAACCCAGTGAAGAGCATCACTGACTGGCTGAAGATGTCTCTGCACTACCTGCTGTACCACATACTTAACCAAGCCCTGAGCTCACAGTCAATGTGCCTTTCCAGGCTGCACCATGCCATGGTGCCTACAGAACTAGTGTTACCACCTTGGCACTGTGGGGATGCCCTTGGATGGGCAGAGGGTGAACAGTTCCTTACCTGACAGAAACCTGGTTGGGCTACTCCTAGGGATTCTGTAACTGTGGCGAATGAACATAAATAGGAGAAAAAGGAAAAAAGAAAGACAAAGTTATAATTAAAATAAGAAAAAGAGAGTGAAGAGACAAACAAGAAATGGAGACAATAAATTGACTCATAATATAATATAATCAGTGCAATCTTTATTAATACAAATTTCTTAATTTTATTCTTTATTCAGGAAAAGAATAAACTAGGGAATGTTACTGGAATCCTGTGTGCAATCAGTATAACAATATCAAGTGGTGGTGCTTTTCACATTTGCAGTGTAATTATACTAAGGGGCAAGGTAGTGTAACATAAGAAATGGTAACATATTTCACTTTTCTGGCTGATATGAATTTTGCTGCAGTTGTTTACTGAAAGCACTTTACCATTTCATTATCTTTTTACATCATACCATTTTATTATCTTTTTTGCGTCAAGTACTTTTACATTTAAATTTAAAAAATAAGTAAAGCAAAGGAAAAATTACAGGTATTACAGAGTATGTTTTTTGATGGAATGTATTTTTTTAAGATTTATGACCATTATTCATAGTCAGTTACTCAAGTGCACTAAGGATATCGAAGATGTTTGCGGACAAGCACCACTGAGCGGCGATTCATAGAGGCCATTTATGCCAATGGGCAATGACCTCAAATGTGTTTTTGCAAATGTGCAAATAAAGAGAAGGAAATGAGGAACGATGAACATCTGCATATGTTAATGAAGTATGTTGTACACCATGTGCAATTATAGTCAGATTTTCCTGCTTTTCCACACTAGTTGCAGGTGCACTGTAGAAGGAGAAGTCTCGCCAAATCTATCAGAGTTTCAGTTAGCAAGAACGTTTTCACTTACTATTTCCAGGTCTGAATTGCTTGTCTTGGTGGGGCTAAAAGAGCTTGTACCCAGTAGCACTCACCGGCCAAGAAAGAGAAAATGTAAGTAAAGGATTACTCATTATAACTCTGATAATCAGGAAATACTTGAAAGGTTCAGAGTGGACAGGGACATTATAAGGATCTTACTGGCTATGTTTGTCCACCATATTGGCATTGTAGGAATGCATGGACTTCCTATCCTTGTGGATACAAAGGTATGTATAGCCCACATTATATTTGCTACAGGGGCCTTCCAGAAACAGACTGTGGATACACTGGAGATCTCACAGGTTTCTGCCATGAGGATACAGCAGAAGTTGCTGGATATGCTCTCTTGGCTCATTTGTATCAGTATATCTATATCTTGGTGTCACTTCAGGACCAAGCTAGGTCTATGTGTGCCTTTTATGGGCTGGTAAATTTCTCTGAGGTATCAGTGGAAAGTGGCACGCAGTCACCAAGTGTAATGGCAGGAACACACGCCCCACAACATGTAGGTAACTCTGCAGAAAGTGACACTGGATCACAAAATCAAATAAATGGGGATATTACACTACAGGTTGTACAGGGGGAAAACGCATGGTCCTTAACACCAGTGTCACATCACACATAAGAACAAGGTCAGGGTGACAGCAGAAACACAGGGGTACCACTGTCCATTGTGACATCTTTACAAAGGGGTGTCAATCACAGGCACATATCACAGCTCCCTCAGAAGACATGCACAGCATTGGCTGCACAGCAACAAATGTGCCAAGATGTTGTTAAGGCTCAGTGCACTGCCACCGAGAGCTAGAAATGGTCAGAGTCCTCCTCCAGGGTGTACATTTCCAGTGCTATAAGGAAATGGTAGAACATTGAATAATGCCATGATCACATTGATCTGCAGTATGGTTGCCACACAGCAGCTATGTCAACTTCCATGTGTACACTAGTCAGGACCTACCAGACTAAAATAGGAGTCAAAGTTGGCTCGAGATGAGGACGGGGTACTATCAGGAGAGGTGGAGGCATATCCAATCTTGCTACAAGTGCTCTTCAACATGGCAGGGGAACAAATGCAACAAAAGTCATGCAGGTCATGTCAACGTTCATCTACATTTAGCAGAACCTCTCCATCAAGGTCATGGTTCTGTAGCACACTGAGATCACAATGAGATCAAGTAGGTTACGTCATCATCACAAGTCAACATTCAGCTTACATGATGAACCTTTACCAAACCTGTGTTTGAAAGATATCATGGATGACACATTTGACCTTGACCTTATGCGACTCAAGTTACACATTTCAAGTGCATTACCTACCATACCTTTTACTATAGTGATATCAACGTTTAACATCCAATGCAATGTTTATAAAAAAAGGCTTTGCATGTGCATGTCTTTCATTTTAATACTTATAGTGCTTACAATTCAGGAAAATACTCATGAAAAACAGATATAAGACATAACTAGTCATTTGTAATGTTTAAAACAACTAATGGCCTAAGTGATACAGTTCAGCATTAGAGAAGATAACAAATGTCCAGAACATAAGACACATATTATACAATTTTAAGGTAGCAACTCACACATAAAGAGAAAAAGATTTCATGAGTATCCAGCCATGTATTATAGCACTGTTGCCACTTCACCCTCAGCACTGTACAAATGATGATTTATATTTGTGAAGACATAACTTGGTATGTATCACATAATGGAATAAGTGGATGTGCATTAACTTAGGAGAGAAAGTAAATCATGTATATGCCATAGTTAAATCTAAGGAAATAAAAACAATTGTGGTACATTTCCATTTCAGTAGAAAGTATGAACTCATGTTAAATGCAAACGTAGAGATTGCAATACATACCATTTATCAAATTGCAGGCAGCCAGATAATGATACAATACTTTTTATTAGATATATAACTTTAGCAGATTTAGTACTTAAACACAGTCCTTACTCAAAATTTTTTTTTGCAAAACAGAATTAAAAATATTTCTTATATGAAGCCTTATGATATCACTGAAGAGGTGTCAGTGAGCATTCAGGCATAACTTTTATATTCAATAATTTGATTATCTTGTCTGAAATAAAAAAAAATTGTTTAAAGATGAGAGGAAATGGCTGATTACCAGTGAGAGTAAACTATGCTCCACACAGCATAGCCCACAGGTATCACTGTATGCATCAATTATACACTAGTTGTTTTTTATAGGAAAGGAAACACTAACCTTAAGGTCATTGTCCATAGCTCTGGACTATATGGCAGGTCTTTACCTCTGCAGCCATATGCCATGTGCAAACTTGCCACATGGGGTCCCTTACCACTTTTGCCAGCTGGCCATCAATACTCATAGTAGGACTTTAACTGGGAGCTGCAGTGACAGCATGGGTCACTTCACCACCAGACTAGCACATGATAATGTTGTGCAGGTTACACCTTGCACTGAATATCCTGCATAAAGTGGATGGGTCATAATGAATGGCACCCCCTGATTCATCTAGGTATCTAAATTGAGCTTTGAGCATTCCAAATACCCACTCATTTACCCTATGAGTTTGTGACAGGGCTGTATTAAATTTATCTTTCACACCTCCAGCTGGATTTCTCATTGTTGTCATGAGCCATGACTCCTACATCAGCTAACAAAAGAAATAAAAAAATGACAATGGGGGAGAGAAAAAAACAGCAGAAAAAAACAATTTAGTTTAAAAGCAATACATTTTACTTTGCGTAACTAAGTAAATGATAAAGCAAATACTTTTTTGCTTACCACCCAGATGACTATTGTCCATCCTTTCATGTATGAAGAGGCAGCAGAGTGAGCTAGTATGCCAAATATAGGAAGCATCTGCACTGTCAGGATGCTGAAAAGTCACGGTGCTTATGCACCCCTATACCATCACATCACACACTAGCTGGCAGTTGATGGAATGATAGCCCTTCCTATCATTATAATACTCATATCGTGGACTAGATGGGATCCTGTTTGTAACATGGGTGCACCAAGTATCTTCAGGAAACATGCCACCCTATAGAAGGCACACATAGTCTGGGCTTTGTCTGGTGGGGGAGGGGGCACTGCAAAATAGATGTAAACATGCCAAGATTATGTCCAGGAACTGTTGAAGTATCCACAAGACAGATGGCAGAAAAAGACCCACTGTGTCCCCAGTCTGTCACTAGAAGGTCTCTGTGGCAAGTATAGTGAGGATAGGAAGGCCATGCATCCCTCCAGTTGTTATGTGGGGACAGTACATGCTCACTAAGGCCCTTATAATACATTTATCTACTCTGAACTTGTCAAGGATTTCCTCATTATCAAAATTGTACTGAGTAATTCTCTGCCTACATCTCTGTCTTCTTGGCCCACAAGCAACACTGGCCACAAATGTTTTTGGCTTGGTCAAGACAAGCAACTCACACTGGGAAATAGCAATGCTCGTAACATGAAAGAGCATTTTCATGGATCACAAAGTAGCTAGAATAACAAATCTGTGCACATCATGGAAGCGTGTCAAAATATGACCGTGAATCGCAAACATATGGGAGAAGAACTCATTAGCATAAGCCATTTGATATCTCTCATTACCATCTCATTGCTATTTCATTTGCCTAGGTTTATTCATGGCCATCACACATAGGTTCATAGCTTCATAGGTTGGTACTAGGCTATCAGTCCTAGGGCCTATACAAGCCTAGCCATAACAATTCCCTGGCTATTTCTTCCCACAATATTTACTTCCCTGGACCCCTGTCTAGCAGATCAACTGACGTAATCTCCGGGGTAAATTTCCTATCTCCCATCCAATCATCAAGGTTCCTTTTGAAGAGGGCCATATTGGCATAAATGGCCTCTATGAATCGCATCTTCATTTTGCAAATGTTTGACCCAAGCTGATGGCCTTAACACATTAATATAATAACTATGAATGCCACCCTTAATGTACTGGAATGTTACTTTCACTACTGAACACTCATAGACTGCCATGGCAGTACAGAAAGTAGTATTAAAGTACAAGTCTGTTTTGGTAAATTATTTAGATACTCTTCCAATGTTTGTGCATTTGTGTAGCCCTCTACCAGTGTGCATGGAATTGTGTGTTCTCTGTAAAGAATGATGACTGTTTTATTATATAGATACAAGGTACATTTTTTATGTGTATTGAGTGTTTTACCAGAGTACAGATATAGGAGGAGGCATTTGAGGGATGTCAAATAAAAATCCAACAGTTATGGATGAAGTGGAATTGTTAGGAATTATTATCAAAGATGTCTTGCTTCTAAAGTCTTAGTATAAGTGTTTGTGATGCAATGAATATAATTCCCCCCAACTCTCCACCATATACCTGTATAGTCCTTACTGACATGTAGTGCTGTTACCTGTATTAGTAAACTCCTTCTCTTTGCCTATACATTCCCTACTGACAGGTGGTGCTGTTACCTGAATTAGTACACTCTTTCACTTTGTCTGTACATTCCCTACTGAAAGGTGGTGCTGTTACCTGTATTAGTACACCCCCTCTCTTTGCCTGTACATTCCCTACTGACAGGTAGTGCTATTACCTGTATTAGTACACTCCATCTCTTTGCCTGTACATTCCCTACTGACAGGTAGTGCTGTTACCTATATTAGTACACTCCTTGTCTTTGCCTCTACATTCCCTATTGACAGGTGGTGCTGTTATCTGTCTTAGTACACTCCTTTTCTTTGCCTGTATATTCCCTACTGATGGGTAGTGCTGTTACCTGTATTAGTACACTCCTTCTCTTTGCCTATACATTCCCTACTGACAGGTAGTGTTGTTAGCTATATTAGTACACTCCCTCTCTTTGCCTGTACATTATCTACTGACAGATAGTGCTATTACCTATATTAGTACACTCCCTCTATTTGTACATTCCCTACTGACAGGTACTGCTATTACATATATTAGTACACTCTCTCTCTCTTTGCCTGTACATTACCTACTGACAGGTAGTGCTATTACCTGTATTAGTACACTCCTTCTCTTTGCCTATACATTCCCTACTGACAGGTGGTGCTGTTACCTGTATTAGTACACTCCCTCTCTTTGCCTGTACATTCTCTACTGACAGGTAGTGCTGTTACCTGTATTAGTACACTCCCTCTCTTTGCCTGTACATTCCCTACTGACAGGTAGTGTTGTTACCTGTATTAGTACACTCCATCTCTTTGCCTGTACATTACCTACTGACAGGTAATGTTGTTACCTGTATTATTGCACTCCTTCTCTTTGCCTATACATTCCCCACTGACAGGTGGTGCTGTTACCTGTATTAGTACACTCCTCTTTGCCTGTACATTCCCTACTGACAGGTGGTGCTATTGCCTGTATTAGTACATTCCCTCTCTTTGCCTGTATATTCCTACTGACAGGTAGTGCTATTACCTGTATTAGTACACTCCTTCTCTTTCCCTGTTACTTCCCTACTGACAGGTAGTGCTGCTACCTGTATTAGTACACTCTCTCTCTCTTTGCCTGTACATTCCCTACTGACAGGTAGTGTTGTTTCCTGTATTAGTACACTCCTTCACTTTGCCTGTTAATTCCCTACTGAGAGGTAGTGTTGTTACCTGTATTAGTACACTTCCTCTCTTTGCCTATACATTCCCTACTGACAGGTGGTGCTGTTACCTGTATTAGTACACTCCTTCTCTTTGCCTGTACATTCCCTACTGACAGGTAGTGCTGTTACCTGTATTAGTACACTCCCTCTGTTTGCCTGTTACTTCCCTACTGACAGGTAGTGCTGTTACCTGTATTAGTATACTTCCTCTCTTTGCCTATACATTCCCTACTGACAGGTGGTGCTGTTACCTGTATTAGTACACTTCCTCTCTTTGCCTATACATTCCCTACTGACAGGTGGTGCTGTTACCTGTATTAGTACACTGCTTCTCTTTGCCTGTACATTCCCTACTGACAGGTAGTGCTGTTACCTGTATTAGTACACTCCCTCTGTTTGCCTGTTATTTCCCTACTGACAGGTAATGCTGTTACCTGTATTAGTATACTTCCTCTCTTTGCCTATACATTCCCTACTGACAGGTGGTGTTGTTACCTGTATTAGTACACTCCCTCTCTTTGCCTATACATTCCCTACTGACAGGTGGTGCTGTTACCTGTATTAGTACACTCCTTCTCTTTGCCTGTTACTTCCCTACTGACGGGTGATGCTATTGCCTATATTAGTGCACTCCTTCTCTTTGCCTGTATATTCCCTAGTGACAGGTAGTGCTATTACCTGTATTAGTACACTCTTTCTCTTTCCCTGTTACTTCCCTACTGACAGGTAGTGCTGTTACCTGTATTAGTACACTCTCTCTCTTTGCCTGTACATTCCCTACTGACGGGTAGTGTTGTTTCCTGTATTAGTACACTCCTTCTCTTTGCTTGTTACTTCCCTACTGACAGGTAGTGCTGTTACCTGTATTAGTACACTTCCTCTCTTTGCCTATACATTCCCCACTGACAGGTGGTGCTGTTACCTGTATTAGTACACTCCCTCTCTTTGCCTGTTACTTCCCTACTGACAGGTAGTGCTGTTACCTGTATTAGTACACTTCCTCTCTTTGCCTATGCATTCCCTACTGACAGGTGGTGCTGTTACCTGTATTAGTACACTCCCTCTCGTTGCCTATACATTCCTTACTGACAGGTGGTGCTGTTACCTGTATTAGTACACTCATTTTCTTTGCCTATACATTCCCTACTTACAGGTGGTGCTGTTACCTGTATTAGTACACTCCCTCTCTTTGCCTATACTTTCCCTACTGACAGGTGGTGCTGTTACCTGTATTAGTTCACTCCCTCTCTTTGCCTATACATTCCCTACTGACAGGTGATGCTGTTACCTGTATTAGTACACTCCTTCTCTTTGCCTATACATTCCCTACTGACAGGTGGTGCTGTTACCTGTATTAGTACACTTCCTCTCTTTGTCACCACCTTATTCTTTCTGTTATACATTGCAGCTGATACAGTGTTTTCAATGGCTGGCCATCCTGTGGTCAAGATATAAGATTTTAAAAGAAAGCAAACAGAGGTCACTAAATCTAAAAGGAAAATCTCATGTTGAATTTAATGACTTATCAAGTCAACATTGCAAGACGTGTAACGGGGACAGTAGCCATTATAATGGAGACTGTTTACACTCCAGTGTGCCAGTACAAGGCCTGCAGTCATGCTAGGAATGTTGCATTAGAAATATTTAGTGAACAATTAAATGTCATTTCTGTATTCATAGAATGTGAGTGCTTGCAAAAATACTTGAAATGCCTATAGTCAGTATTCTGTTTCATACACACACAAAAAAACCTTCTCCCCACTATACAACTAACTAACTAATTAAACGATTACCTCACTAACTAACTACTTAAATACTAAATGCAAGGAGATACCCATAATATGAAGTCAGTTATCCCCAGATACAGTATATAAGAACATGTTAATTACTCATCACTCTCTGGTTAGAACGCTGGATTTACTTATTTCCAAAGCACTTGATATGTATTAATGTATTAATGAGGACGTACAGTTTTTTTTATATATATGTTATTCATGGTTAAAAAGGTAAAACTGAGGGAAATGTTTTCACTGTTATGATTAGACGAGGAAATTATTTTAGATAGAAACAAGAAAAGATTCATGCATAAATATGCATCCAGTTAACCTGACGTTTGCTGATGCTTTAATATAGGAGTAAAATAATTTTTATGGTTTAGCTAGGATCATAAAACTGCTTTTTACATGCAAAAACATTGTGAGCAGACTCTTCAGGTTATACCTCGTTTTGAGTCTCCCACATCTTGGTTTGTGAATTATGTGAATGCCGAGAATTGTATTCAAATAAGTAATAGAGCAATTAAAATAAATAAATAAATACATAAGTTCAGGTTGCTTTCAAGAGAATTAGCAATTGAGGAGTCATCCATCCTGACAAATTAAATTTGTGGTATGTCAGTAATGTGGCAAACAAATGTGATATATACACCAAACACAACATATTTAAGATTTACAATGTGCACACTAAGCACGTTGTAATTAATGCACACTGTAATGAATAACCTCTTAGAAATGTATTGGCTGACTCAGCAGTCAGGAATTTCAAGTCAGCAAAATCAACTTTGTTCAGTAGTGGATAGTGCACTTATGTTAGGTAGTGTCAGATTAGTAAATTACAGTCCTACCCTAACGAACATTATGTGGCCAAGAAAGATTCTACACCAGTGTCCAAACATATGGACTGAGAGAAGACCTAGGTAGGAAGGATATATGGAATTTGACTAGAAATGTAAGCTTGTTAAGGATGGTACAAGACCTCAGGTGGGAATAGACAATGTAGCCGACACAATTTAGGAGGGTTTAGAGCATACTACATTCACCATCCTCCCTCGGTTGTTAGGTTTGAGAAAGATGGATGTACGTATCACTGTTTCTTTAAAAGTATGTTTTGCCTGCATGTCAGCAATGAAAATACCCACACCCTAGTAATGATTCATTTCGGGAGAGCAGTCAAATGATTTCTGTTGTACCACCATTAAATACATTCCTCTTTGTATCTTATTTCTCTCACATCTATTTTTCGCCAACATCTTTTTTCAACTCTAGACACTCTTTTCACCCCTCTCATGGTTCCTATTATATACCTTACTACACCAGTTATAAAATTAGATACTTACACCACTCTCACATTGAAAAAAAAACTTTTTGTTTGGTGTGCCTTTGTAATTACAGAATATATTTGAACTTGTACTATTTTAGCCAATTAATGATTGTTTTAATCTCTTATGCATGTCATTATTGTACTCTTTTAACTGTTATGTATATTTAATATCTCTATGTCTGTAATTGGAGCTTTTCTCCTCAGGTCTCCACTGAAAATGGGCTCCTAGCCCAGCTGGACTAACCCGGTTAACAAATGTCAATAAATAAAATAAGTAAATAAACTGAGAGGTAAGCTGCTTCTGTCAGTCAATGTAACCCATTCAAAAATATCCTCTATGTCCTTGTCTAAGGCTCTGTTTAATGTGCTGATCTATTTACATTTACACCTGCTGCTCTCTAATCATCCTCTGAGGAGGTGGCACCACATGCTTGCATCAGCATTTCATTTTCAGCTAGTCTTGGAAATTCCTTGACAGCAAGATTGTTAACAAGGATGAGCAAACAGTGGACATAAATTTCATGATTTACTGCACGGCTTTTTTCTGTGAAATCTTGTCAAAAGTACTTAGATTCATAGGTTCATAGGTAGATACTAGGCTATTGGCCTGGCCCTAGGGCCTATACAAGCCTAGTCATAGCAATTCCCTGGCTATTTCTTCCTATTTTTACCTACTTTCAGGGCTGCTTTATTTGAATATTTCAGTTTGATAGAGAAGGATGATTTTTTATTACATATTAATAAGCCCACAATACTCAAATAAGATAATAAAGACAGAATTGTTTAGAGGGGTTTTCACAACAATATCTGATTTTATTAACATTGGAGGAAATCATAAACACTGAGCGTGGGGAATTTTGAAGCTTTTGTTTAATTTCCCAGAATCCTCTCCAAAATCTGTTATAATATGACAAAGCAGTAGTAATTAAGTTCATGAAAAATATCAGATATCTAGACACCACAGTTATTTCTTTATTAAAATACAGCTTAAGGAAACAACTGTTCTACTTTCCATTTCTGGGTGAAGATTAGATTGCTATCCTTTTTGTGTTATGCCTGGTGGTTGAGTACCAGCTAGGCAATATCCATTGTTCAATAGCACACTTTTAGTGAGCATGTGTACTGACTGAGTATAAATATTCATCAGTAGTGTGTGCACAAGCATGAATTCTTGCAGTTAAGTGTGAACTTTGAACAATATCAGGAGTTTGAATGTTAGGGTATTCCTGAGTTTGAGTACGCATTTATGTATGTACATATATATGTACATATGTATGTATGCGATACACGGCTTGAGCGGTGAACTGCATGCATGTGCAGCCCTTCTTTCTAATGAAAAAGTTCTGTGTGCACATGTGTGTGTATTTCTGTATGTGTGTGTCTGAGTAAGAGGTTTCTCATGTTTAGAGTTTGTGTGACGTTGATGGATCCATAACTAAGTGTGGGGGAAGGGGGTGGCTACTCTGGGTGCAAGCTGTTAGAGGGTGCAATCAGCAGGTATGATGGGGTGCAAGTGCAAAACCAGCTTCATAGACGAATGCCAATACTTTCCTTTGCAGTCATGGTGAAGCACTGAAGCACTTTGTGTGGTGATGTAAGTAGTGTAGTTAAGTGTTTGCTACATTTACAGCAAGCAGCTTAAAACAGTTCCTAAGTTTATTTGGGGGGGTAGGATGAGAAACATTTCAAGGATCTGTACAGGATGCTAGATGACCTAGCTACATTTTTGGTCTTTGAGTATGTAGGCTTCTTGTGGTGGGTGAAGAATGCAAATCTGTGTGTGAACGGATGATCAGAATTATGAGTAATTTGACTGTGGGACATGACAGGCGTTTATGTGACTCTGTGTCCCAAGTTGCTCTTATCCTAAAGTGAGTGTGATATAGTATATAATTATATTAATTTTGGGGTGGTGCAGTGGGTGTGTAGTACATCTAGTGTGACGGAGACTGAATTCTCCAAGTGTCAGTTGCCAAAATCTTAAAAAGCCATGGAGCAAAACAATGTTCTGTTTTTCATAGATAACCACTGTCAGTATGTGGTTTCTATGTGGAACAAAACAATGCTCTGTTTTCCATAGATAATCACTGTCAGTATGTGGTTTCTACGTGGAACAAAACAATGCTCTCTTTTCCATGGGTAATCACTGACAATATATGGTTTCTACGTGGAACAATACAATGATCTGTTTTCCATTGATAATCACTGTCAGTGTTTGGTTTCTACATGTGCACTGGCTGTGATTCCTGTATTTTGGGAGATTTCTCCCTTCTTCATGTTTGTCCAACTGTGGAGTTGGTATATATTATGTGGACTTGCCTCCCCCATAGGGGTACAGAAGAGGCTAGCCCCTCAAAAATACAAAGTTGGAGATCTTGCACATGTGCTATTTAGGGAGTTTTGAAGTCTTTGGTTTCATTGGGGAGTCACAAGGTACTTGCCCCCCCACTCACACACACACACACACACACACACACACACACACACACACACACACACACACACACACACACACACAAGGGTGGCTGTGGGTGGCTTACCTCTATGTGCAAAGCTTGTTTGTCTGTGCATGTTTGGTTTGGTATTCCTGAGTGTCCAGGTAATTAATGACAATTTGATGAGTGTGTACGCATGTGTGTATGTATATACATCACGTACATATGCATGATTTTTCAATGTGTGTATGTAGTGTGATGAGTGGACTAGTTAACATATGTACTTGATCCATGTGGCCATTGACTAGTCTACTCTCACTGTTTAAGTATTCACCCAAAGAACACGTGTATAAACATACATATAAAAAAAACGATCATTATCCTTATGAAGAAATAGATAATTATCTTTGTGTGTGATCTTTCTAAACATTATCTTGGATTGAGGGGGTGCATGTATGTTGACTGTCATTTCTGTTCATATGAAGTATAATGAAGCAAGAATTATTACACATATGTCAGAATATTTGGATACTGAATGAACTGTTAACATCACTTCATGATCTCAACTGCATACTCTTTAAGCCATTTGCTGTCTCTTTCTCTCTATTCCTCTTTTTCTGCATGAAAATTAAAGTTCAGAAATTTACACTATGTAATGCAGTATGAAGACTGAGCAGTGTAGGCTTCCCTGCATTGCTATATATATAATTAATATCTTAGGTTTCACAGTGCAAGTGACAGAGGTGAAAAAAAGAAGCCAGAACGGTTACTGAATATGGTGAATTGACCCGGTGCAGGTGTATCTTTGCTTTTCCATCTCAATTTTATGTGCATACTTCAGCTAAAATTTGAACACGAAGTATGGGGAACAAATGAAATCTATAGGTGATGCACTGAGACACGAAGTATGGGGAACAAATGAAATCTATAGGTGATGCACTGTGACACGAAGTATGGGGAACAAATGAAATCTATAGGTGATGCACTGAGACACGAAGTATGGGGAACAAATGAAATCTATAGGTGATGCACTGAGACACGAAGTATGGGGAACAAGAATGAGAAACTTAGGAAGATGAGAAGAGGGGTAACGGCCAGCTGGTATTTTGCAGAAATCTCAAAATTAGGATCCAGAAAACAGTCGGCTGTAAAATCTTGTAAATTATATTAGAAAAAGATTGTTCTGCTTTCCTGATGCAGTTTAACTGGAAGCAAATTACCATACAAGGCTGCCTGATAATCTGTAGACAGTAAGGACAATGTTTTCTTGCAAGAAGAGTGAGTGGCTATTGAGTTATTTGAATTATTTTTTGTTGTGATCAGAGAAGCAACATTTGTGGGCAGGTCACTTAAGTAGAAAGGAGACTGTTTTGCAATGGGAAGACAGCTATATTTATCCAAAAAGACAGTGGAGCTGACAAGACCCAGAGAGACTTATGAAACAAATGTGTTTGCTTCAAATGTTCTGATTTTCCTAAAAAGATCCAGACTGTAAGTAAAGTCAGAGATCATATTCAAGTCTAGGAAAGACAACAATTTTTTTATTATGGCTAGCAGTGCTTCAGAGGACAGCAGTCTCTGTATTTTAAAGGCATTTTTATGTGACTAGTACCCTGCTAGCAATCCATTTGGGATGTTTTATGAATGAGAATGATTTACCAAACCAAACGCTTGACTTACTGTACTTGTTCTACAAGAACTTCTAGGAGACTCTTCTTAAATGTTTCAGTTAGTCTGTATCAAGTTCTTGGGAGTTTGATCTTGGCTTCTGGCAGGTTGGTTTCTAGTCAATTGTCCTTGAACTATTTCCTCAAGAGTAAGACCTGCCCTTACAGTCTGTACAGCATATTGGAAAGGACTGTACTTTGAAGCAGAAGGGCAGTACAATTTCTGCAAAAAATCTAGGAAAGACTTGGAGAATAGAAAAAGGTAGGAACTGAAGAGGAAGAAAGTATGGAAACAAGGGTTAACATTGTTGATGAATCTCTTGTCAGTTATAAATCTTTCAGTGGAGGGGAACATCTTTGTTTTAAAGAAAAACTCTACACTGGAGCTCAACAATTATTTTATTTTTCATTCTAGGTTTGCTTTCTCGGCTACTTTAATACATCACAATATTTTATTTTATTTTTATTTATTTATTTTACATTTGTTGACCGGGAAAATCCGAATGGATACATGTCCATTTTCAGCGGAGGCCCGGGGAGAAAAGCTCCACATTGACATTAGTTTACGTACTTATAAACAGAGAATATATTACATGTTTTGATAATTAATACATAGGTACAAAGAGATAAGTGAACAGAGAAACTACTGCTCTTTACTAAGACTAATACGTAGGTACAATAAGATTATGTAAATGATAAACATATAAGACTAATATGTAGGTACAGTAGGATTATGTAATTGATGAACATATAAGGTTTAAAAGGAGAAAATGTCAGAGTAAATGCTAGATAGAGGAAGAGCCTAGAGGAAAACATGAGGAGAAGTGGGGTTCCGGAGGGTGGTGGGTTTAGTCTGGCTTGGAACATTGACAGAGCCACTGATTTTTAAAGTGAAGGGTTAGATTTTTCTTGAATTTGGATAAAGAGGTGTTGGTGGTGAGTTGAGGCGGAAGGGAATTCCATATTTTACCAATGGAATTTGCAAACAGCGAGTCGCCTCCAGAGTTACAGGATTTGACTGTTTGAGCAAGTAGCCTATTTGCTGAACGCAGACTAGTTAGGTTTAGATATGGGGTGATTAAATTACGCAGTGCAGGGATGGAATCTGGATGATGGAGGATCTTGTAAGCTATAGTTAGCTGGGTTTGTTGAAGTAGGTTAGGTAGTTCCACCCAGCCTAGGTTGTGCAGGTTGATACAGTGATGGGTTTTGTAAGGCATGCCAGTAACAAATCTAGCAATGTGATTGTAGCAGCCAGAGAGCTTATTTAGGTCAGATTTGTACAGGTTGGTAAGTATGGGTGAGGCATAAAGGAGTGAGGAGAGGAGATGAGAGCGGGCTGTGGCTTCTCTTGCTTTGGGAGTAAGAAAGGATCTTATTCTATAAAGAGACCCCATTTTTTTTGTTAACTGTTTTAATAGTTTGGTTAATGTGTAGGTCGAATCTGAGTTTGTTGTCTATGGTAACACCTAGTAATTTGGAATTTGAGTCTGGGGATATAGTAGTCCCATTTTTGGATTGAACAGAAAAGGGTATGGGGGTAGGTTTATGGGTAGGCTGGAAGAGTAATAGTTTGGTTTTTTTAGGGTTAAGGATCAAATGGCGACCTAGCAACCAGTCTTCAACTGCAGTGAGACAGTCTTGGGTTTTGGATAATAGCTTAGTTGGTGACCTGTCCGTGTTTATGAGTGTTGAGTCGTCCGCGTATTGTATACAGGAGGACTCGGGGATGACTGTGTGGAGGTCATTTATAAACATAGAAAAGAGTAGGGGTCCCAGGATGGAGCCTTGGGGAACCCCTATGGTGTTAGGTAATAGGGGTGAGAGTTTGTTTTGCCATAGTACGGCTTGATTTCTGTCTGAGAGATAGGCATGGAACCACTTGAGTGTTGTGTTGTCTAGTTCAAATGTTTTTAGAGTGTTGTGCAGTAGTTGGTGGTTGACCATATCAAAGGCCTTTGATAAGTCAAGAAAGAGAGCGGATGACATGTTTTTGTTGTTTTTGTTGTGGTTTATTGTGTCAGTGAAGGACAGGAGGGCAGTGGTAGTGCTGTGTTTGGGTCTAAAGCCATGCTGTGAGGTAGTCAGGAGCTTGTTCTGGATTAGATAGGGTACTAGTTGATTGTGTATGCATTTTTCCATGATTTTAGCAAGTGGTGACAATATGGCTATTGGCCTGTAGTTGGATAGGTCAGTAGATGTCCCACCTTTGTGGAGAGGGATGATGTGGGAGATTTTCCAGATTGAGGGGATAGTAGATTCCGTTATGGTGCGGTTAATTAGGATGGAGATGGGGTAAGCTATGACCTCTGCAGCTTTTTGTAGGTAATCAGCTGGTAGAAGGTCTGCAGCAATGGTAGTAGGCTTTAGTTTCTGCAGAAGGGATCTAATGAAGGAAGTGGAAACAGGTTGTAGGTGGAAGGAGGGTTCTGACTTCAGAGTCGGACTCGTGGTAGTGGGGTTGGTCAGAGTTTGTTGTGCCGCTAAAGATTTGATAACATTAATAAAGAAAGAGTTAAATGCATTGGCCACTTCTTCAGGACTTTTATCATTTAGGTCGGCCGGAGTTGGGGTAGAGGTCTTGCCTGGATGGAGAAGGTTGTTAATACCTGCCCAGAACTTTTGGGGATTAAGTTGATGTTTATTTTGGAGTTGGAGGTAGTAGTTCTTTTTGTCTAGTAAAATGGATTTTTTTGTCATATTTCTAAGTTGTTGGAAATTAGATCGGTCTAGGGGGGTTTTGGAGGCACGCCATTTGTCCCAGGCTTTGTTTCTAAGTTTGATTTTATACTTAGAGTCTTTTGTTAGCCATGGAGCAGTCAGGTTTTTAACCTTGGCTGAACGTATGGGGGCGTGTGAATTGAGTATTTTTATAAAGGTGGAATTAAAGGTTATAACAGCTTCCTCAAGAGGGAGGGATTTAAGATTAGACCAGTTACAGGACTGCAGCTCAAGTTGGAATTTGGCAAGGTCAAATTGTTTAGTGTTCCTGATAGATTTGTAGACTGGTAGTTTACATCTCCCTACCTTGTTTTTTCTCTATGTAGGTTATGAGATGGTCACGGATTTCGTTTGGGTGAGTCCCAGATTTATAGGCGTGAGATAGACTGTTAGTGAGTATCCAGTCAAGAAGACTTTCTTTTTGGTTGGAGTTACCAATTCTGGTGGGGGAGGTTATGATTTGTGAGAAGCCATGGAGATTTATGAGGGTGGGGTTGGTCTCAGAGGAGCATTGGTTCCAGTCTATATTCATATCACCCAGGATAATAGTTTCCTGGGGACAATTGGTAGCGAGCCAACTTAAGATATGCTCAAGTGTGTCAGTGTTGCTTCCGGGGGGAATGTAGATCACAAGTAGATTAATACTTTTTTCCTTATTTATTTGGATCTTCAGGGAGATTAATTCTGCATTGGAGATTTGGGGGGGGTTGTGAAGGGTTCAAAGTAATATTTAGTGAGCATTTATAGAGGACGGCGAGACCACCTCCTTTTTTTACTGGGCGGTCCTTTCTGTATATGTTATAGCCTTGTGGGGTGATTTCAGTATCTTTTGTGGCTGGTTTTAACCAGTTTTCTGACAGGCACATAATGTCGGGGTGGTATATCTCTAACAGGGCGTGCAGATTGTGTATTTTGTTGTTTAGACTTCTTATATTAAGATGACAGATAAGGAGGGAGTTAGGAGAGGTTGGGGGAAGAGATAGGTTATGTAAGTAAGTGTTTGTGATAGGGCCAGGATTGGGGTGGATGTCACCATCCTTGGACAGGTTTTTTCTTAGATGTTCTATGAGTTTCAGGAGTTTGAGTAGTAAAATGTCTGTATATTTGGATTTAGGAGAGTTAATTCTTGGTTTATAGGGGAGGGGGTATCTGATGTATTGTACCATATTGGTGGGGTAGTGAGTAGGATACGTAGTGTAAGGTAAGGATGATAGACTACAGGTATGATATTTGGGATAGTGATATCCGTAGTAGATAGTGTACTCATAAGTAGTTAGGGCATGTAGTGATGTAAGGACTAATAAAGTAAGGGGCAGAGTTTTTATTATTGGCTTGAGAGCCAGAGAGAGGTGGGGCTGTATGTTATTTAACATTGTTATCTATGCTTAGGCAGATAAGTGAGGTGGGAGTGGTTCAAGTATAGGGAGGTGGGTGAATGTAAGATAAAGTCACGCGTGATTGTGTGAGAGTATGGATAGTAGTGGGTGTGGTTAGTTAGGTATAAAAGTAGGACCACTGGGGGCGGGTGGGATATGGGGGCAGGGAGAGGCGCGGAGCGAGCCCGAGCGTAGCGAGGGCGAGCGGAGCAGGGTTAGTCCGACCCCACACTGACCAGGTAATGGAGAGAGTAGTAATATTTACTTTAATCCTTTAATCCTTTGCTTATGCCCAATGCGAAAATATAGTTGGTTGTACTTTTATTTTTTTTAGCTTTTGCCCAATTTTACACCATTAATGGGATGTACTGCTGTGTTACAGGGCTCGGTTAGGAGTTTTAGAGGGGTTATTTACATTGAACTTGGTTTGTGATGGTAGGACTGGATAATGACCTTGTCAGTTAGGTTACTGTGCTCACAGCTTTCAGCTCACTTAGAGGGTTCAATAAAGTGGCGCTTCTGGTAAGGGCGACCTGGGAAATGACTGGGCACAACCTGGGAGAGGAAGAATATAACACTTAGCTTACACTCAACACTGTACTTTCACAGAAGAATATGTATCAGCAGCTTATCCTTATATCCTAAGCATTCATGCTTACAGTTTAAAGTGACAAAATTAAATATACAGTTTAGGAATCCACCCTTTTATGCACTAGACAAGTGATGCTTTAAACTCCTGAGACAACAAACGCTTACAATAGCTTTGGTTGTGAAGTAGAGTGCTCTACGCTAAAAATGGTGTGGCCTATTCTTTAAACATTCTACAAATGCAGTCGCTAATCCTTTCACAGGTAAAACCATGCTACAAATGCAGTCGCTAATCGTTTCAAAGGTTAAAACATGCTACAATTGCAGTCGCTAACATTTCAGGCTCGTATTAGTGGAGTCTCTGGTGTGTGCGGGCTAGAAATGTAGTCGCTAGACCTTTGGCAGCTTAAACATGCTAGAATTGCCATTGTTACACATTTCTGGCTAGAATCAATAGTTTCTTTGGTGTGAGTGTGCTGGAAATGCAGTTGCTAAGTTTGCAGTGCACGCTACTTATGTGTAGCATTGTGTGCAGGTTAACAGAGATGCAAAGGAGGTTTTCCTTAACATTTCCAATTTTCTTGAAGAAATCTTTTGATTTTTCAGATAATAATCTTCTTCCGAATCTGTACAGTGCTCATTTAGAAATTACTTCTTAACTCTTTTTCTATACTCCAGAACTTTGCAGTTTAATACATTTTCTCTATTTCATTTACCTTTTGCTGTCCTTATTTTGGCCACTTCAAAAGCCTCCATAAATAACATTTCAAGCACATATTTAGTAGAGTGATCCAGTTGTAACTTATATTTTCTGCATTGCTATATATATAATTAATATCTTAGGTTTCACAGTGCAAGTGACAGAGGTAAAAAAAAGAAGCCAGAACGGTTACTGAATATGGTGAATTGAGTACTTTAATTTACCATCTCCCATCTATTTGCCATGTGTTTTTTCTAGCATGTTTAAGCTGCCAAAGGTCTAGCGACTACATTTCTAGCCCGCACACACCAGAGACTCCACTAATACGAGCCTGAAATGTTAGCGATAGGATTTCTTATAAAAGTTTAATATATTGTTTCTAAAAAATGATTGACATGGGCCCTGCCACATTAACAAAATCTTGTATCAGTGCTTTCTTGTCCACTTCCCAGAATCCATTTCTAGTCCCATTTATATGACTCATGCTGGACAAAAGTAAATAATGGTGTCTTCTAGTCTCATGAGATTCAGCAGCAGCTGTGGAAGTCATAGGCACCTTCCACTCCTTTTTAAGCAGGAGTGCTTGCATTTTATTCCTGAATGACCATCATATCAGTTTCTCTCTGAATCTGTTTAAGCTGTTCAGAGGAATTTTAAAACTCCAGCCAAGGAAAGTTTCTAAATTCCAGGGATTTGTTGGCATTGTCATTCTGTAGTCCTATGCTATGAGCACTGGCAGACACCTCCCCACCCTTCCTCTGATATCCCAAGCACATTGCAATCAAAGAGTTGTTAATCAACACTTCAAAAAACATGTTCTGCTACTCACCAGTGTCTGTAAAAGTATGAACATTTTTTTTATCCTGAATGCTGGGGAAATGTGCTTATGTGCTTGCTGTTTTGCTCAAAATATTTTACAAACAAATTACAAAATGTGTGTAACCAGATTTTTTTAAACTGAAGCACAAATGCCTTCATGCATTATATTTCTCCACTTCTGTTGTATTGCTTACCCCTAATTTGTTATATTGCGGCAAACTAACACTTCATCAAAACTATAATCCTTGAGTATGAAAAATCACTGTATGTCAGACTAACACTACCTTCTATAAAGCTGTAGCAGCTACATAAAATATAAGTTACAACTGGATCACTCTACTAAATATGTGGTTGAAATGTTATTTATGGAGGCTTTTGAAGTGGCCAAAATAAGGACAGCAAAAGGTAAATGAAATAGAGAAAATGTATTAAACTGCAAAGTTCTGGAGTATAGAAAAAGAGTTAAGAAGTAATTTCTAAATGAGCACTGTACAGATTCGGAAGAAGATTATTATCTGAAAAATCAAAAGATTTCTTCAAGAAAATTGGAAATGTTAAGGAAAACCTCCTTGTAAAATGGGCATGTCTGCCTGTCCTCACAGAGGATATGATACCAGATAAAGCACAATGAAACCAAGGCAGCAGTCAGCAGAACAATCTGTTAATGCTCCCATAAAAAATCATATATATTAAAGTAACAGAGTAAACAAACCTTGCAGACAATGAGTAGAGCAGTCCATCTTCAGCAATGCCTGTATGATAGGACATGAGCAGGGTTACAAAAATGTCCAAGGTAGTGGTCAGTCAACCTTGTGGAGGTATACAAAACACATGAATATTAGCAATGCCCACGACTGACATTTTTTCCATGTGCTTTTTGTTCCTCATGCCTGTTGACAATTAACCTTTGTCCAAAACTATTGATTTGCTTTCTTCCCCATTTGACAGACACCTCACATCAGTCCACCTGTGGAGGGGGAGACAACATCTCTCCAGCTTAAGTTAGCATAATCAGTAACCTGCCTGATGATTGGATAGGTTACAGGAGCAGAATCAACTTGGATGACCATAGATTTATTAAATGCTTACTGCCAAACGAACCATTAAGAAGCTTAGCAATGTCACCTAAAAGTAATATGTCTGTTGTTTTTTTTCTAGTAAGTTAACTGCTTACACATACCTCAGCTGTTAATTTACCATCTCCCATCTATTTGCCATGTGTTTTTAAGACTGCTAGGGAATTACTCTGTTTAATGTGTAAGGAGAGTCCATCCCAAAACCTGGAGGGAGGGGGGTGATGCCTTAAGTACTCATTGGCCCAGCTGGCATTGTTAATGTGTCATTGAAGGTTTAGGCCTTTATGGCAGGTGTTTTGTTGAACCACTGATTATATGGAGGTTACAGTAATTAAAAAGTGCAGAGTCTTTTAAAAAGTAGTAAACTAAGCAAAGGTCTTCTTACAGATGACTATATGTAATGGAGTATAGTGCTAGTTTTTTTTATCTTTCCGCATAATTTAAGTTGCCTAGTTGTCTAGTCCTATGATATTCTTGGTGAGGAAACCCTGAGTGAGATGGATGGTAGGATACACACACCGAGACAGAAGAGGAAATTATGACAACAGAGAGCAGAAGCCAAAGATGCTCTGGTTACAGAGAAGGTCAGAAAGAACAGCTTAACGTGGTTCAGCCACATGTGTGGGAAAGTAGAAGACAATTTGGTGAAGAGTACTTGGGAGAAACAAGAAGAAGGCAAGAGGAAATGAGGTTGTCTAACAAAGAGATGGATGGAATATGTGTATGGGCACCCACAGGGAGGTGCAAGGGGTTGCACTTGCACCCCCCCTAGATTTTGACAGGAGGCTTCAATGTTTAAGAATTTAAAAATAAGATAAATGAAAATAAAAATTCCACTTGTCAGTGTGGAATGTGTTTATATCTGCGTTGCCAACATCTTCGCCTTTAAGGAGGACCATGATTGCATCGCACATACATACGCCAATGTAGATGTAAACACATTCTGCACTTGTGTGCAGAATTTAAACTAGCCATTTCATGTGCATGTGCATGTGTTGTGAGTGTGTGCATGCATGCATGTCACTGACTGAGTGACATCACAGTTCAGAGTCGGGTAGTTCTGATCGTCCACAACCAAATGTGGTGTTATGGGGCTTGGAATGAAGCAAGCAAATGAGCATTGAAGAGTTGGACTCTACATAGAGTAACCTGAATGAGACTTGTGTATCGTGTCCTGCCCTTGGGTCCTACATTGGTGATTTTGAACGATATAAGGAAGTGCACATATTATTTTATACAGTCTAATGGTTTGCATTCCTACCTGCTGTGCATCAGGTTAAAACAAACTTTAATTTCACTTCACTGTATGTGTGTGTGTGTGTGTGTGTGTGTGTGTGTGTGTGTGTGTGTGTGTGTGTGTGTGTGTGTGTCTCTGTGTGTGTGTGTGTGTGTGTGTGTGTGTGTGTGTGTGTGTGTGTGTGTGTGTGTGTGTGTGTGTGTGTGTGTACTTTCAAACTTCATTATTTTGGGGGGGGTACCATGTTTCTGGATGACAAAGTGATACTTTTTTATGGGAACCCCCAGAAACACAATAATGTGTAGCACATCTCATATATACAACTGGAGCAGACTATTCTAATTTATTACTGAAATAAATGTTCACTGTTGCTGAATTTTCCTAATAAAGTATTTGAAACATAGAATGACAGTTTTCTGCAAAAGTTCAGAGAAATGTCTGGAAATATTTTTGCCCAATTGCACAATATTTTGCTACTTTACATTTCCTGCATCACACAAATGCCCAAAATAGACCATTGTGAGAAAAGAGAAAGAGTTGTAACCCTAATCATACCTTTCAACTATCCAGATTTTCACATAATTTGCAGATTTTTCCTCATATTTTCAGTCTGTTCATCAAACTATTAATGCTTTTCTGGCAAATTATTGAGAATTGAAATCACAATGCCATACATTTGAATTTCAGATTTCATATCCTTTGGAAAATGTATGCAAACACAAAAACAGTAATTCCAGCAACTTTCCTAAGTTTGTAAAAGCAGTATTTAAAATCGGTCCCTTATTTCTGGCCTTTGCCCCACCACTATTTTTGGCTTTGGCCAAATGTCTTGTAATTAGGTTGAGAGTTATGACCTTAATTACTGACTCATGTCATCTATCAGTTTTTATATCTTACGGCTTCCAGATACTACAAATACTCATAATATACTAAGAATATTTAATACTCATTAACTAGCAACTGACTGATGCAGTTTTGTTGTATGTTACCAGTGTGTGTGTGTGTGTGTGTGTGTATGTATGTGTGTGTGTGTGTGTGTGTGTGTGTGTGTGTGTGTGTGTGTGTGTGTGTGTGTGTGTGTGTGTGTTTTGCAGTGTGAGAGCAGAGAAAAGGTAGGTGTGTGTGCGTGTGTGCGTGTGTCTGTGTTTATATACCTCTCAACTGTCCAGATTTAGCCCCATAGTTTTTGTCTGTTTCTCATAAAATTTATGTCACTAAATAATGACATACATGAGTTTCAGACTTCATATCTGTGAGAAAATGCATGCAACACTAATCCTGTTATTCTAGTTAGTTTTAAATTTAAAAAGAGCAATATTTAAAATCTATCCCTATTTTTGGCCATAGTATCCCCATTATTTCAGACTTTGTCCAGATTTCTTGCACTAAGAGGTTGAGAGGTATGATATGTACTGCCCTAGTTAGGAGGAAGGGATGTTAGGCAATTAACTTGATCAGGCTTGAGCCTGTAATTTAGTTACAGGAGACAAAAGCCTGAATCTTCTATGCCAAGTATCAGATTGTAGAAGGAATTGTGAGCTTCAGTGAAGACAAGAGCCTGAATCCTTTACACCGACTACCAGACTGCTGAAGGAATTGTGAGTTTGTTTCAGTACATTTTCAGGGAATTATGAGTTTCATTGCATTTTCAAGGGATTATGAGTTTCAGTTAATTTTCATGAATTGTGTGCTTCAAAGAAAGGGAAGTTTACTGTTGCCCATGCTAAGTCTGTTTTCAAAGGTGCAACCCATTTTGCTTAACAAATGGCAGTCACTGTTTATGCTGTAGAATTTGAAAGCAGTGTTAGTAGCATTATTGCCTTTGGTGCAGAAGGCTATGGATTCTACTCCCACACCATGTAGGTGGAGTGCTGGTATTGCAGTGCCGTTTCGACTGCTGATTATTTGGTGCATTTTAAGGAGGGGATAGAGGTTCTACACTAAGTGTGTCCTCCTTTATATGAGAAGCCTACTAATTATGAACTTGTTGTCATTTTGTCAGTCATTCCCTATTGCAATATTACCAGTTTAACAATTTTTTTAATGCAACATGGGCAATTAATTATTCAAGGGCAGCAGGCACTGAATTTGTAGATAAAATATTACCAGTTTAACAATTTTTTTTAATGCAACATAGGCAATTAATTATTCAAGGGCAGCAGGCACTGAATTTGTAGATAAAACACTGAAGTGTAAAGCTGTTTGCCAGTAGCAACCACTTCATTAGGCAAAGATCTCTTTAATGTGGACTTAGTTTGATGACTTTTACTTCTGCAGAGATTGTGCTTATTGACTGCTATTGGTGGATTGTAATGACAGAGGTCTGAGTGGCCATTTATTGTTGAAATTTTCAGAAATTGATAGTTTTGTCATTATTGGTTTATACTATTTGTTTCTTTGGTTACTGGAAGAATGTTCAAAACTACAAATTAAAAAATACACTCTAACAAGTGGTGCTGTATTATACAAGGAATATAATTTAATTCAATCTGGAAGGTGAATCAAAGAACACATACATATATGCATGGCCCTAAAAATGTATCTAAAGAGTCTATGGTTTAACAGCCCAAAGGTAAACTTAATCCTCCACTGGATAGACACATTTTCTTTGAATGTGGGTTTTAATGCCATTCAATAAATGTGAATTTCAAGGGCAGAGAATTTTACTGCTCTTGCTAAGTCTGTTTTCATTGTGAGACTATATTGTTTATTTAGCAAATGGCTATTAGTGTTTGTGATGTTCATTTCAATATCTGTAATCATTGCAGAAGTAAGTATGAAAACAGTATGCACGCTGACAGATTTGAACAGTGTTTATGGTAACCGAGGAGAAATAACCAAGTAATGGAACACTGGAATGGTGGGGAGGGGGTTGCTGCAGGAGGGATTGCTCTGGGTGGCCCCAATCTACAACCCTGTCTAGAATTCCATTTGACCATGATCTGGCTCTGATTGCAATAATCAATATACGTTTTAATAAATCACTATTCTTTGCTCGATTATTGATGTCAAATATTTTAAGTGACATCAGTCGTGAAGTAATATTATGAGTGCGTACGACAATGCTTCTATTGAATGCCAAAGTGCGATTCAACAGTTTACTGTTGATGATTAATTATTAGTTGTTCAGAAGGTGGCATACTTTACTTTAACTTGTCTATATTGTTAAATATGTAGGGTACATGATGGCAGACAACGAGGACATACATTTTTTTTTTTAAGTGCTCATCTCAGTCCAGTGATTCTGATCAACAGATTTGTAAGAAAGCAAGGTACAGCAGCATGAACTATTCTGGCTGGGTCCATTGATGAAGGCACCAGGAAAGGTGCTGTCACACTCACTGCTATGTGTGTGGAGCAGACAGACACCCCACAAACTGTGCATTCATTTTTTTTTGTTTTTAAACATTAAAGTTACCCATAAACTATAAATTCTGCATGAACAAGTTCAATATTACAGTTCCATTGAGGTCTTATTTCATAACACTATAAATCCACAGAGACACCATACGGTTCTGTACTACAGTCTGGAATACTGCAAGAATTATTTGTTATCCACACATAAACAGATATACTCTGGAGCTCTGGCCTCTAGGTTTGCACCCACTCTGCAAAAAATCCTGTGGGCACCCAGGAATGTGTGACAGAATATCTGTGCAGTCAGGCATGACGGTTGAAGAAAGTAAGAAAGTGGCATTGAATCAAGAGAGGTGGCAACAGTTCAAACAGCACCTTGACCCCATGTAGAAAAAAAATGGAAAAAAGGGGTTGAAGATGATGGTAATGAATCACCAATGGTTTTCATGTTAGACTACTTTCATAGATAGATACATGCCATAGTTGGCTCATATTCAATAATAGGTCTAATAAGATCTGTGCGAAGTGGAACTATGACTTTTATGGACCTGGATGAAATATCCTAAAGGACAGGTTATACAAGCTAGAATGATCTTCTGATCATGACCGACACACAGTTGAAAGAAAGCTCATTATTAATCTCAGTGCCCAGATCTCTTGTGACTGTCATTTTTCAGGGAGTTGTCATTTACCTGAATTGACGTATGGGTGCTAGACTTCCCTTAGGTAAATATAACACACCTCATGCATTAAGGGTGAGCCCACAAGAAGCAGACCCAGTTTGTAGTCATTGCCAAATTTAAACAGCCACAGACCTCTAACTTCTGCCTACATATTAGAGAAGACAACCCAGGGATACCTCTCAACCTTTAGGGCAAGAAATCTGGACAAAGCCTAAAATACTGGGGGGGGGAGGGCACAAAAAAGGGGAATATTTTAAATGTTGCTCTTATAAACTCAAACAGCTGTTAGAATAACAGAATGTGTGTTATCATGTGTTATCATGCACTTTCTGAAGGATAAGAAGCCTGAAACTCAAATGTATGTTATTATTTAGTGACTCTAATCCTTAGTGATTTGACAGAAAATCACAGATTCTATGAGAAAAAGAGCAAAAATTGGAGGCGAAAATCTGAACAATTGAAAAGTATGGTACCAGAACAAAGCACTGCAGTACTCTATTTGTGCCAATTGTTTGGCACCCTTTACTGAATGAGTGTTATCAGTGTTATCAGTGAGCTAATAACTATTCAATGGACTGTGAATGGATTTATGTTGATTTGAGTGAGTTTATAAACAATACCTCTGTGAGGTATGAAATGGTATCATCCTAAACACGTTAGCCAGCTGTAGGCAAGCAGTGTGGATAGGTTAACTATCACTGAAAGCACTGGCAACCCTTTCAAAGAAAATGGTATGAGCATTTTATGAATCCGAACTTCTTGGTGTCAAGGGACTGAAGGTCTCCCTTGTCATTGTTCATTAACTCTCCATAACCATGGAAATGATACTACTGAGGCTAATAGATCTATAAATATTGAGGTCAATTCTGGAGTTACCCTTGTGTGGTGGTGCCGCAATGGCCATTCTCCCTGCATTTGGGATATAACCTCAAGAGAGAAGATGTTTAGGAGAGGATTGACTAAGTTATGTTTAGTATTTGTCAAAAGATAGCTGGAGTTCTTATTGGGACACACAGAGCCAGTGTCATCAGTTGTGGAAAGTGCAGACAAGACCAGCTCCACAGTGGTTTGGGAGGGAGTTGAGAGGAGGAGAGAACATTGGGATGAGTAGATAAAGTAAAATTAGAACTAAATTTGTCAGCAAAGATATTTTCAGTACTTTCAAGGTCAAAATAGGAAATAACATTTTATATAAGCTCTGTACACAACTATGATTTATGCTTGATGTTCCTAACAATACTGAAATTACCTCATAATCATCTTTGTTTGTAGAGGCAGTTTTATGCTTACAACTGACCTTATACTTCTTAAACATAAAGAAAGCTGGTGGTGGAATGGTGAAGTCCAGGAAGTCATCAAAAGAGAGAAGGAGTGCAGGAAAGTGGGAGATGGAAAAGACAGACCAAGCTAAGAAGGAGTACTGGTTGAATAACAAAGAGGCTAAGACAGCAGTTTCAGTAGCAGAAAACAAGGCATCAAAGGCACTCTATCACCTTCTGGAAAGTGACTCACTAAATGGCACAAAAAATATATCAGGTTGCAAGACAAAGACAGAAAGATAAAGAAAATAGTCAGACACTCTTCATAAGGGATGTCAGCAACAACCTGCTCACCAGCCCACAAGTAATCAAAAGCAAACTGAAAGGGTAATTTCAGCAGCTTCTGAATTAATAAATTCCACAGAAGCTGCACTACCCCGATACAGCCTACAATGAAAAAAGAGGAGCTCACAATAGAAGTAAAAAGAGAACTAAGAAAATCAAGTCAGGGAAAGCAGCAGGCTCAGATGAGGTCACAGCAGATATGAGCAAGGTACTGGGTAAGATAGGGGAGAAAATGGCTCCTGAAGATACTCATAGCAGTGTGGAGAGAAATCCGAGATGTCTGGAGAATAAGCATAGTGTACAAAAACAAAGGAAATCCATAACTGTGGAAAGTACAGAAATATCAAACTCCTGTCGCACTGCATGAAAGTTCTGGAGAGGGCAATGTTGTGCTAGTTACTTACAAAAATAATAAATTACTATTACTAGTTACTTTTAAGTGAAAGTAATATATTACTATTACTTATTACTTTTCTAAAAAGTAATATATTGCTATTATTAATTACTAACTAAAGTAACTAGTTAGTGTTGAGTTACGTTTACATCATCATCATCATCATCTTCTTTCGGCTGTTCCCATTAGGGGTTGCCACAGCAGATCAGCTGTTTCCATTTCTTTCTGTCCTCTGCATCTTGATCTGTCACGCCAACCACCTGCATATCCTCTCTCACCACATCCATAAACCTTATTTTAGGCCTTCCTCTTTTCCTGTTACCTGGTAGCTTCATCCTTAGCATCTTTTTCCCAATATACTCAGCATCCCTCCTCAGCACATGTCCAAACCAACATAATCGTGCCTCTCTGGCTTTGTCTCCAAACCTTCCAACCTGGCTGACCCTCTAATATACTTATTCCTAATCCTGTCCACCCTCGTCACACCCAGTGCAAATCTTAACATCTTTAATTCTGCACATCCAGCTCAAACTCCTGCCTTTTTTGTCAACACCACTGTCTCCAACCCATATAACATAGCTGGTTTCACTACCCTCTTGTAGACCTTCCCTTTTACTGTTACTGGTACCCATCTGTCACAAATTACTCCTGACACTCTTCTCCACCCACTCCATCCTGCCTGTACTCTCTTCTTCACCTCTCTTCTACACTCACTGTTACTCTAAACTATTGACCCCAAGTATTTAAACTCATCCACCTTTGCCACCTCTACTCCTTGCATCCTCACCATTCCTCTATCCTCCCTCTCATTCACACACATATATTCTGTCTTAGTCCTGCTGACCTTCATTCCTCTTCTTTCTAGAGCATATCTCCATCTCTCCAGGGTCTCCTCCACCTGTTCCCTACTCTCACTACAGATTGCAATGTCATCTGCAAACATCATAGTCCACGGGGACTCCTGTCTGATCTCGTCTGTCAACCTGTCTATCACCATTGCAAATAAGAAAGGTCTCAGAGCTGATCCTTGATGTAACCCCACCTCCACCTTAAATGCATCCATCACTCCCACCGCAGACCTCAACGCTGTCACACTACCCTAGTACATATCCTGTACCACTCTTAGATACTTTTCTGACACTCCTGACTTCCTCATTCAATACCACAACTCCTCTCTAGGCAGCCTGTCATATGCTTTCTCTAAGTCTACAAAAACACAATGCAACTCCTTCTGACATTCTCTGTACTTCTCCAACAACACTCTCAGAGCAAAGATCGCATCTGCAGTGCTCTTTCCCGGCATGAAACCATACTGCTGATCACTAATCATCACGTCCCTTCTTAACCTTGCTTCCACTACTCTTTCCCATAACTTCATGCTGTGACTGATCATTTTAATCCCTTTGTAGTTACTACAGCTCTGCACATCACCCTTATTCTTAAAAATTGGTACCAAAACACTTTTTCTCCATTCCTCAGGCATCCTCTCACTTTCCAAGATTGCATTAAACAATCTGGTTAAAAACTCCACTGCCATTTCACCTAAACACCTCCATGCTTCCACAGGTATGTCATCTGGGCCAACAGCCTTTCCATTCTTCATTCTCTTCATAGCTATCCTTACTTCCTCCTTGCTAATCCATTGTACTTCATGATTTACTATCCCTACATCATCCAACCTTCTCTCCCTCTCATTCTCTTCATTCAACCCCTCAAAGTACTCTTTTCATCTCCTCAACACACTCTCCTCGCTTGTGAGTATGTTTCTCTCATTATCCTTTATCACCTTTACCTGCTGCACATCTTTCCTAGCTCGGTCCCTCTGTCTGGCCAATCGGTACAGGTCCTTTTCTCCGTCCTTAGTGTCCAACCTTTCATACAACTCTTCATATGCCTTATCCTTCGCCTTCACCACCTCTCTCTTTGCCATGCACCTCATCTCCTTATACTCCTGTCTACTTTCTTCATCTCTCTGACAATCCCACTTCTTCTTTGCCAACCTCTTTCTCTGTATACTCTCCTGTACTTCCTAATTCCACCACCATTTCTCCTTGTCATCCTTCCTCTGTCCAGATGTGATACCAAGCACCTTTCTAGCCGTCTCCCTTACTAGCTCTGCTGTAGTTACCCAGCTATTTGGTAACTCTTCACTGCCACCCAGTGCCTGCCTTAACTCATCCCTGAACTCCACCTCACAATTACCCTTTTCCAATTTCCACCATTTGATCCTTGGTGCTGCCCTCAAACTCCTCTTCCTCCTCTTCTTGATCACCAACGTCATCCTACAAACCACCATCCTATGCTGCCTAACTACACTTTCTCCGGTCACCACTTTACAATCTCCAATCTCCTTCAAACTGGCCCTCCTACATAAGATATAATCAAACCTGTGTGCATCTTCCTCCACTCTTGTATGTCACCCTATGCTTACATTTACATAAGTATAGTTTATTAATTCTCATGTTCAGATTTACTCACATAGTACTTGTGTGTGAGGAATACATGCTTACTGAACATGAATATGAGTGTATTAAAGTTGTATACACAATGTTCCAATAATGATGAATAGCATTTTACATTTTACAAAGTCCCACAGACAAGTCTTTATAGTCAAAGAGTCACAATTTAATACTTAAACCAAAGTGTGCATAGCCGGCAACACAAGACCCATAACAAGTTACAACCCATCAAATTTATAACATCGTACATTAGTCTAATCTGCTAAAACTAATGCTGAGGATACAAAAATGCTTACAGAAAATGTCATATAGGTCTAACAATACTATTAAAACAACAAGGTCAACCAAAGTATCACTTTATATAACTATTCACAATGACTACACAATGACTACACACTTCTGTTGGCTCGAAGCAGCAACTTTTCAGTGATGGTCGGTGAGTCTATGTCTTCTTGCAGTCAGCACTTGTCCACTGACTGAATAGGCATTCAGCGGGTGCACTAGATGGCAGAACTGTATTAGTGTTCAGAAATATCTTGACTATAGGGTAACTGTTGAAAGAAGATATTTGTCTGGAAGGGTCAGCCAGACACATGTCCATCTGAGAAGATATGCTGACATTGGCTGGTGTTGACTCTTTGAAGCTGAAGAAGCTGTCTTTGGCAGTAAATACAGAAGTTTTAGATGATCAACATGCAGGTTCATCCAGTTTCTGCATGGCATCAAGGAGCAGGGCCTTGCCTCTGAGTTTCTGCTCTTCAATGTCCATATATCGCAAATGGAACTGTATATGCACTATGCTAGCCAGAGTGAGCTTTTCATGCTCCAGAAGTTGATTGAACCGAGCCTCAATGCCTTTAAGAAGAGCATCAACTAATGGCACAATAAGCTTCTCAGACTGCCTGACTTCAGACAAGTTGTTTTTCAGGTATGTAATGGTGGAGGTCAGGATTCCCAAAAGCTTTTCAGCTCTGACTGCAAGATGTCTAGAGCCATTGCCAGGGGCTGCATTGCTTGCACAAGCTCAGCAACAAAGGTAATTTCTGCAGGCCTGAAGATGACAATTCCAATCTGTTCACATATCTCATTCAGCAAACCTTTACCCCGAATTGCAATGAGGTGTATTCTCTCCATCGTGTAGAAAGTGGGATTCCATTGTGTTGCATTGGGAATAATCAATGCCAGATCACACTTACTTCAAACCACCTCAGCAGCTTGAGTGCTGTAACTAGCCTTTTCCAAGCAGCATAGCATTTGGCCATGGTGCTTCGCATGATCTTATTATTCTGTGCATCATTACAAGCAGATTCAGCATTGTGCATGGCAACTAGATTCAATGTGTGTGTGTGCTACATATCTCAGATGAGGAGTTAGTGAACAGGCATTCTCACTTTGCCCTGACTGACTCAGCACAACAGTCACTCTGTTGTAAATTAATTTACCATCCTCATCTTGGGACAGAATGCTTGTAATCTCAGATCTCAGATCACATTCTGAGAAGACAGTGAAAGCCTTTAAAAAATTGCTGCCATTGTCAGTAATTGTTGCACACACCTTTTGATCTATCTTGTACTTGATGGGAATGCTCTCAAGAGTTGATGCTATGAGATCACATGTATACCACCCCCGTAATCTGCAGCATAACAAAGCAGCTGACTTTCTTTGAAGTGTGTCACAGTCGATCCAGTGGGAGGTGATACTAAAGAAACTACAATTCTGATGGGTCCAAATGTCAGCCGTAGTACAAACAGTTGAAATGCTTGCTAAGGTTTCCATCAGATTCCCTTTCATATAACTGAACTGTTTCTCCACTTGTTCAGTGAGAGTTTTCCTACTCATGACCACCTTTCCTGGCTGCAGGGCAGTTACAAGGTTGATGAAGGATGGCTGTTCAACAGCACTGAAACACTGCATGTCATTCACCATGAAGTCAATGATCAAACTATCCACCTTGGACTGTGTGACATGACCAGAACCAAAGACTGCTACAATAGATGGCTGTCAATGATTTCTTGTCCAACTTGTCAGCACCTCAATCAATTGCTTTCCTCTTTAGACTATATAGCTTTCCAATTGTGATAGGATGTGATGTCTGAAGATGCTTTTTTAAATTCGACATACTATTTACTGTAGTTCTGTAGGGCTTCTTTGTCAGCAGTCATAGCTTACATTTCACACCAATGTTTTTTCCATCGTTCGTAATTAGGTCAAAGAATTTCATGTACATGGATCATTCAAATGAACTTTGACTTTCCATTTCTGAGTTAAAGCACTAAGCTAAAAAATGAATGGATGTGCCTGGAATATATATATATTGCAAATGGAAACTACATTTAATCTTTCTTAACTGAAGCCTCTGTCAAAATGTAGCTCTGACTGGCTGAAGCTTAACATAAAGGGAATGCCAGAAATACAAAAAAAAAAGTTAACTGTATAGAATTTTTGTTTTTGAAAACATGAACCTGCAGTGAATTAATTTTCTAAGTTTTTTTTAATAGACGAATAAAACACTTTTATATCTGAAACACCTAAATGGTATATGGAACAGCATAAAGAACTGAAATGCTGCATGAGTAAGCTTTTATTGTAGCACAAAAAAAAAGTGAAGTCCTCTCCTGTGTGAAACGCTCCCCATTCGACTCTAAATGAACTCACTGGTCTGCTTTTCCACATTTGACAGCTTTGGCTCTGTTACAAAGCTTTTAATTGGTCCATATAAAGCAATCACTACCAATCGACATCGAGGTCTCCCACAGAGCAGCCCCTCCTGTGTCAACCCCCTACCCCTCCCCAAAGCAGCCCCATACCCAGCAATTCCAGTGTTCCATTGCTTGGCTATTTCTCCCCAGTTACCATAAACACTGTTCAGACCTGTCAGTGTGCATATTGCTTTCTTACTTACTTCTACAATGACTACAGATATTGAAATAAAAGAGCACAAACACTGATAACCATTTGCTAAACAAACAATACAGTCTCTCAGTGAAAATAGACTTAACATGACCACGTAAACATCTCTATCCTTGAAACTCACATTCATTGAAACAGCACTAAAACTCACATTCAAAGAAATGACTGTGTAGATTATAATAGAAAAATTACTCCTAAATGTGCCATTCTGTCTAGCTCTGCTTTTACTTTGCCCTACATTGCTACCGGAACCTTCCATGCTGGTCTGACAAGTGGACTTACCTAGTGGTCTAACTTAATGGAGTATACAACTGAGAATTTGCCAAGCACATCTTTGAAAATATCAGCATATTCAGAAAAAAATATTCTGTGTGAAACTTTTGTTGTTGTTGATGCTTACATGGTGGACTTCCTTATTAAATTAAATCAGTCCCATTTTCAAACTATCTTTGAGGCCTAACAATGACTGCACATGACTTTTGACCAGGGTTGCCAGATTTCCGACTGGCCCAGTAGGGACAAAGTGAAGACTAAAAAAAAAAAAAAAAAAGGTCTTCCACGCTAGGTCTTTAATATGGAACATCAGAGTTCCGCATTAAACAGAAATAGCTCCATGTTTATTTATTTTTGATTGGCCCGTTTACCGGTATACGAGCCAATCAAAAATCACTAAACACGGAGCTACTTCTCTTTAATGCAGAACTGCAATGTTCCACATTAAACACAAGAAGCTCCTTGTTTAGCGATTTTTGATTGGCCCATATGCCGGTATACGGGCCAATCAAAAAAAAAAGAAAAACAAAGCGGAGGCTGCCCGGGATTTAAACTGGCAGTTCGGGACTCAGGATCAGGCTGCTGATCCCGGGACAGTCCCGCCCAAATAGGGATGTCTGGCAACCCTGCTTCTGACTATGTAAAACTGCAAGTCATGGCTGTTCCCAGCAGAATAGCATGAAAGCACTACTGAGCTTTCAGTCTGAATCTTTTCACCACCGTATGCAACAAGCTTCACACACTTTAGCTAATAAAGTTTTTCACCTGCTTTTACCTTAGCAAACATTTCTGCTGACATAACATTGCACTTTGAACCAGTTTCAACTTTGAGCTCTACAAGTCTCCCATTAATCAGTACAGTACAAAATACTTCACTCTTTGCAAAGAAATCTACTACATTAACCTTTTGCTCAAGCACAGGGACACCATCGACATAAAAAGTCGGGTCGCAGCTTTCTATTTGATCAACTTTCTTCTTGGAATGCTCTCTCTTAATAAAAGAATGTGGTTCTTTAGATTTACAAAGCTTTCTGAAACAATTCTACATTTTAAATCTGTGTCATTGCTGACCAAAAGCTAAGCACTTTTCTCGTTTAGGTTTGTGACTGCCTCCACAATTACAACAGTTGACTATGAGGCTTACCATGGGTTTTGCTAAATCACCCCTCAATTTTGCTATATGTGCCCTTGGTTTTACTAAAGCTGCCCTGGGTTTCATTGTGGGAGCCATACCCTTTGGCCTATACCTCTTAACCTTGTGCTGCATACTATCAACATTCGTGCTGGAAGAAGCTGCAAGCATGTTCTTCTCATTTGTAAGCATATTCATGTGCTTTTCTATAAGCTCATAAACTTGACAAATCTCTGGTTTTGCTTAAAGTTAAATCACTGTCTCAAAGCAAAATCTTTCTCACTGCATCATTATTAACACCACACACAAGCTTGTCTTTTATCAACTTGTCTCTCAGATCACCAAATCTGCACATTTTTGCCTTGATTCTCAAGTCAGTTATATATGCTGGAAATGTTTCACCAGGCTTTTGATCTCTTGTGTAACATAGGTTCATAGGTAGGTACTAGGCTATCTGCCCAAGGGCATTTATAAGCCTAGCCAGAGTGTGTTGGCATTTGCCACCCCCTTAGATTAGTTCCATGTGCCTCTGACCAGCAGAGCCATTAGCTCCCTGTGCCTCTGTCCAGCAGAGCCACTGCAGTGATCCCCGGGGTTAATTTTCTGTTTCCCATCCACCCGTCAAGCTTTCTCTTGAAGAGTTCTAGTAAGGGGCTCTCTCTGCCTGATGTATATTGGAATCTTGTTCCAAAGCATGGGGAGTCTCTGGGTCAGGAATCTATCCCTCCAGCACATCCTATTTATTGTTGTGGTAAGGTTTATATCCCTACAGCATGTGGCTCTCAGGGATTATTTTTTTAGGTGGAGCATATCCATCAATTCTGGGTTGGACATGGCCTTGTATGTTAAGCAGAGATCACCTCTGAGTAAGCGGTATGCAACTGAGTACAGCTGAAGTTTCTTTAGTCGAGCTGCATAGGTCATCTGTTTGAGACCAGTAATCCTCTTGGTGAGGTACTTTTGTGGTCTTTCCAGCTGTTGCAGGTGTCTTGTAAGGTACATCCCAAATGGGGCACTGTATTCTATAATGGGTCTAATAAGTGATGAGTAGAGAGGCACAATAACTTCCTTTGTTTTGGATGCGAACCCTTTTGAGATTAGGTGGGCCACATAGAAGGGTTTTCTAACCACCTTGGCAATATGATTATCAAAGGAGAGAGTGCTATCTACTTGAGTCCCCAGATCACTTATTACTTTTTCTGTATTTAGGGGACTACCACCTATGTGGTAGTTCGTGGGTACTTTGTTTTTTCCAAAGAGGATGACTATGCACTTTTTGGCATTCAGCTTGAGGCCATAATTTTGACACCAGGTATCCGCCTCAGTGAGACCCTTCTGGTGGGTGTCTATATCAGCTGGAGTCAATTATGGCCCCTAGTTTGCAGTCGTCTGTGAACTTGGTCAGCCAATGTCCTCCTGTGCTTGCCTGTACCTCTGAGAAGTATACACCAAACAGGAGGAGTCCTAGAACTGAGCCCTGGGGGATGCCACTTGTAACCGGTTTAGAGTCGGACCTAGAGTCTGCAACTCTCACCATGTAGGTTCTGTCTGTGAGCCAATTTGCAACCCATCTCATGACATAGAGGTTAATGTTCAGGTTGGTGAGTTTGTTTATAATACCAGAATGGAGAATGGTGTCAAAAGCCTTTGCGAGGTCTAGGTAGGCTGTGTGGACCTCCTTACCCTCATCTAATGCCTTGGTAACTGTCTCAAAGAAGTCCAGTAGGTTTAGGAGGCATGATCTGCCCTTAACAAAGCCAAACTGGGTGGGGTCCAAAGTTTGGAGGTTCCCAATGTCTCTGTTAATGAGTTCCATGATGATGCGCTCCATAGCCTTGCAGACCAGGCTAGTCAGGCTTATAGGGTGATAGTTCCCAAGGTCCGTTGTGGCGCCTCCTTTGTGGAGTGGGATAACTGTTGCTATGTGCAACTCTGTGGGTACGTAGCCTGTAGAGAGGCTGAGTTTGAACAGTGTGTTTAGGTGATGGGTTAGTTCATTTTGGAGCTCTTGTAAGACACAGCCTGGGACACCATCCGGTCCCATTGAGGCTGTGTTTTTTGGCTTTGGATAGGGCTGTTTTAACCTGTGTGTCAGTGATTGCTGGGGCCTTACATTCTTCTGGTATGGTTATGGGCCCTTTAGGGGGTGAGAGGGGTGTGAAGTTTGCACTGAACCTGTCTGCCAAAATGTTGGCAATAACAGTTGGTTCAGTGTATTTTGTGCCATTCTGCACCAACTCAGAGCAGATCTGAGAGTTTCCACTTAGGTTCTTGACATAGTTAAAGAATGCTTTGTGGTTATCTTTGGAGTCCTTGGCAATTTTTCTTTCGAAGCTAGCCTTGGATGATTTAATAAGGGATCGCAGTTTCTTGCTGATACTGATCAGGGATGTCTTTCCTTCTAGGGATTTTGCTCTTATCTGTACTAGTTTCCTCCTTCTATTGTAGAGCCTGTTTATGGCAGGAGTCCACCAGATTGGTTTCCTTTTCTTGGAGGAGTGAGTCTTGGTTTTACTTGGGATAGCACGATCCATGCATTCCTGCAGATGATCACATAGTGCCTTTGTATAGGTTTCAGCAGCTTGGACAGCATTGTCCATAGGTGTGGGGGCTGTGAACCTTTACACCTCGGTCTTAAGCAATGTGAAGTTTGCTTTTGAAAAGTTTTTCACGGTGGTTTCCTTGATTGGGGTTGGGGGAGGAATGTGAATATCCAGAGTGATTAGTCTATGGTCTGATCTAACCAGCGAGGGGTTGACGTCAGGTGTGGAACACCAGTCGCCCATGTTGGTGATGACCAGGTCCAATATTTTGTTCCCTCTGGTGGGGGTGTTGACCAGTTGATCCAGGGCATTCGAGTTTATAAATTCTAGGAAGCGTTGGGCAAAGGAGTTAGTACCTGATTATATCTCCCAGTTAATGTTTGGGTAGTTGAAATCACCCAGTATTAGGGTGTTTGATAGGACCTTCATATTTCCCAGTGTCTCCAGAAATGCAGAATGGGGGTCCTGGGTCATGGTGGGTGATCTGTAGCAAGCTAAAATTTGGATTGCAGTTTTGCCCATTGTTAGTTGCACTTGGATGATCTCTGATGCATCGTGCTGCACCACTAACCTGGAGGTGTGAGTATCCTTGATGAATATGGATACACCCCCGCCTTTTTTGTTTTGGTCTGGGTTCTGTGGCCGAAAGGTATGGTATGAGTTATAGCCTGGTAGTGCTGGGGTGCTCTCTGGAGCCTTAAACCAGGTTCTCTGTCACTGCACATATATCAATGTTCTCCATGCTAAGGAGTGCCTCGAGTGCATGCATTTTGAGGTGTAGACTTCTGGCATTGAGTAACATCACCCTCAGTTTTTGGTTACTTGTGTTATTTATGGTGGTGGGTTTGTTTTTTGAGCCTTGCCTAAAAAAGGTAGTATGGGGGCGGCATGAGCCTTTGCCAGTATTTGAAAGCCTAAGGGTGACAGGTGCAAGCCATCTCTTGCGAAGCAAAGTGGCTTGTCGAGCATGTCATCTCAGGCAGACAGATACTGGATCCCCTTTGAATGACACCAGAAACTTAGTCAATTGTTGAAGTTGATCATTTTTTCTTTATACTGTGGCATCATTCTTGGTGAGGGCAGGATGCTGCTCAGGGTCAGTGTCATACCTGCCTGGGCTACATGATCAGAGAGCTCTTCCATGTCTCTTTTCATGTCATCCAGGGAGGTACGTCTCAGGTCATTCACACCAACATGTACACTGACAGAGTCATATTTGTACTTGTTCTGGAGTGACCTGAGGGCTTGTGTTATCTGGCAGATTCTGGCACCTGACAGGCAGCTAACTGTAACCTTCTTCTTGTCCAGCCTAGTTAGTGAGACATCAGTGTGCCTGATTACAGAGTCACCTATCACTAGTGTGTTGGGTATGTTATTTTGCCTTAAGGGCTGCGATTGCGTGGCACACTGATTATGTGAAGTATGCGTTTTATGGTTGGTGATGGGTTGTGGAGATTGCTTAGATGTTTGCTTTGGAGGTCTCTGTTGCTTTTGCAGATTTTTATTTAGAGCCTCCGAGTATGTTTTCGTGTATTTATGTGTGTTATTTTCCTGTGTTGGTTTGTTAGATCTATGTGAGACTGATGGTGTGTTGCAAGTATTACTCTTCTCCTCTTGACAGTCAGTTACAGTCTGGGGTTGACAGAGCTTTGCCTCCAGTCTGGCTGTATAACTGCATCTCTCGCATGTATTAGTGTTTGGTGGTAGGAGGAGAGGGTTGTCTGTGTACATGAGGCAGTTGTAACATTACCTCAAAATGCCCAGATTCACCAGTTGGACTGGAGAGTACACCAGAAGCTGCCCTTTGCACATGCCTGAATAGGTAGAGTGAGCTGTTTTTCTGATTGACTGGTGGAGACGAATAGAGAGCCTTATCCTTCTGGACAGTATAAGGGGGGTTAGTGCTAGGGGTATTTAGTGCTTGTTATGAGTTTTAAGCAAGCACTGGGCTGTAAAATGAGTGGTTTGAGTGCTAAAGTTGAAGGTTTGTCTAGCTCCAAGGGAAAAACTGAAGAGTAGACTTCGTGGAGTCGGGAATATTTTAACCCTAGCTAACTGGCGCTGCCCAGCCCGCAAAACCGCGCCAGGCAGCGTCGGTTAGCTAGGGTTAAACCATATGTGCCTTTCCACTGTAATATTTGTTTGAGGGTTGCACATTTCTCTAAATTTACATTTTAAGCACTCAAGAGTCTTCCAGCATTTCAGTTGTACCACAGTATGGCAGTCTCCCCCCTCCCCTGCATAAACAGCAGGTGCATATACAAATGAATGTTCTCTCTCAATGGCTTCTGAATCAGATAAATTGAGCCGCATATTTTGTACATGCGTCTTTATCAGAAAGAGCAGCCTGTATGAAAATATCATATTCTCGCTCAAACACTATCCAATTTTCAGCAATATTATTATCAAACATAAGTGGACCTTGTCTGTGAAATCTGCCATGCCAAATAAAGGTCAAACACACCAGGTGCTTGTAATTATATTCAACTGCACAACAGACTCTTTGAACTGTACTCTTTGAAAAGACAGTACTGTAATACTGCACACACTGCCAACACTTTGCACACTTTAGATACTTTGAATCGCTTTAGTTAATGGAAAAAAGTAGTAAGTTGCAAAAAAATACAGTTGTTTTCTCTTTTTTGAACATTTTATACTATTCGGATATTGTTTCAAATGCTTTCAAAATTATTTAAAGTCCTTTTTTCAATATGTCGCAATTTTGAACAATTTGTTTATTCAGTAATTGGTTTGGAATGCTTGGCTTTATATTCATTGAGGGAAAAATCATTTAAATGAGTTTAAGAACCTGGAAATATTTTCTGACCTGTTTACGAGTCGTTTGCGAGTCCCTTGAGCCGCTCTTGTATATGCCTCCATTTCTAAAATGGTTTTAAGAAGTTTTAACTTTGGATCCCATTCTGACAACATGTCACTCATCTTGTGTATTCAGATAAGACGATGAGGCTTGGGTGATCATTTAAGATATTTATTACACACAAACACATCAGGATGGATGACATGAACATAAAACTTAAATGAACTAGCTAACTGACTGACTGCTACACACATACATGCTTTCACTCCAGCTGCTTACAAAAAATGGCACTCTGCTTGCACACGCTCAGTACTTTTTCTGCATGTGCCCATGAACTACAGTGGCTTTAAAAGTGCAACACACACACACACATACTATGATCTACACTCCTTATGTTTGAGTGGGTTTCCTCAGGGTGTTCCGGTTTCCTCCCACATTGCCAAGATATGCTGCAGGTGGATTAGACATTCTAAATTGGCCTTGGGGTGTGTGTGTGTGTGTGTGTGTGTGTGTGTGTGTGTGTGTGTGTGTGTGTGTGTGCCTTCTGAAGAAGTGAAGAAGGTTGGGAGCTGGGCTGGCAACTCAACAATGTAAAACTCCACTGCCACTTGTTCTGCTGACTGATAATCCTCTGTGGTGATCCCTAATGGGCACAGCTGAAAGGAGAAGATGAAGACTAATCTTTATAGATAGAGTCACAGATAATAATTAAACCAAACCAGCCAGCAGCACAACACCTATAAAAACCTATCACATTGTGTCTATTTTCAGCAACTAAAAATCGAAACCCGAAAAGAATTTTAAATAGAGAATAACAAAAAATTGTAAAGACAAAATTTGGTTGATCATAGATCTACTTGAAGAGTCCTTCTTGGTGCAGTGGGTTCAAGCATCAGGTGCTCAACTGATGAGTGATGAGTTTGATTCCGACTGATGGTGGTATGAATAACAAATGCCATTTATTATACTGCAAGATAAAGATATGATCTCTTGCAGGCTAGAATTGTCGCAGTGTTAGGGGATGTTTTAGTGGATGAGCGTCCCACAGTACCAGGGCAGAGCTGGAGTCTGGTCATCATTAGCTTTCACCTCCTTCCAATTTTTTATCCAAATTGCCAGTTCAAAGTGTCTATTACCTCCTAACACCTTATTACTATCCATACTATATAGGGACCCTGGAAGTTTTCTATCACTCTTTAGGAGGCTATTTCATCCACGTTGAGAACCGGGTCTATATTATAACATCGAATTTTATAAAGTTCGAATGTTATAATATCGAACCAGTTTTGTCGAACGCTGAAAACAGCGAAGGTGTAGGACACCAAATTCTTTCCCAGGGAAAGAATTCGATGGGCCATTGCTGTGGCTTCACTGTTTTCAGCGTTCAATATGTTGGAGCTTTACGGGTCGGGTTCAGGTAAGTGTGCGATTGTGTGTAGGTTAGGGTTAGGGGGTGGGTTAGGTGAGTTAGGGTTAGGGCGCGGGTGAGGTGAGTGTGTGATAGTGATGGACCTTAGGGTTAGGGTCAGGTTAAGGTAAGTGGATAGCTAGTAGTGTATGTAAAGTTTAGTTTAGGTTTAGGTGTAGGATTTTAAGTGTATGTGTGTGGATTGCTGTTTTTTGTGTGTGTTTGTGTTGTGTGTATGTTTCTCGGAATAGCGATTTTTTTCCCTGGGAATAAAATCGCTATTCTGACTGTTTGCTGTTTGTGGATTTTGATGTTTAGGGTTCGATATTATAACATCCGATCTTTGTAGATTTCGATGTTATAATATAGACCCGTTGAGAACCACTGGTTTAAGCAAAAGTAACTCAAAAGTAACTCACATTGAAGTTACTAGTTACTAAAAAAAAGTAATACGTTATTACTACTAGTTACTATTTTGAAAAAGTAACTAGTTATATTAGTAGTTACTAGAAATTGAAATATATTACAGTAATATATTACATATTGTAATATATTACTCCCATCACTGGGAGAGGATGATTGATAAACAGATATGTAGAGCAGTAGAAAGCAAGATGGGAGATGAGTAGTTTTGGAATCAGATCAAGATCCAACACAACTGACCCGATGTTTGCAGTGAGACAGATAGTTGAAAAGAAGCTAGAGTCGAGAAAATAGTCCAACTGGGCATTCCTAGACTTGGAAAAAGCATATGATAAAGTCCCAAGAAAGCTGATTTGGGCAGTCCTGTGGTTGTTTGAAGTCTCAGAAACATTGGTAGAATTAGTGCAGACTATTTATAATGACCCGATGATGCAAGTACAGACAGTGTTCGGTCTCACAGAGGGGCTTCTGTTGGGAGTGGCTGTACATCAGGGTTCAGTACTGAGCTCAGTGCTGTCCATACTGGTGATGTACTACATTAATAAACAGGACATAGGGGACAGAACAACAAAGTTGCTATATGCAGATGATGTGGCATTGCGGGTTGACTCTTAGCAAAAACTTCAGCAAAGGGTAGGGGAATGGAATGCAAAACTGAAGGCACATGGAATGAAACTGAGCACAGATAAGAACACAATTGTAATGGCAGTACATGGGGGAAATCAGAAGAAACTGAGATAGAAGGGAAAATAATGGAACAGGTTAATAGAGTCAAGTATCTGGCAGGGGTGGTTGAGGAGAAGGGAACTCTGAATGAGGAGGTCAAAGCTAGAATCAGAAGGGCTGCAGCCAGCTGGCACAGAGTATCAAATGTAGTGTATGAAAGAAGAATGCTAAAGAAGCTGAAAAGTATGGTATGCAAAACAGTGGTGCATCCAAAACAGTGGTGCATCCAGTAGTGAAACCTGGGCAGTAAAGACAGAGCAGATGAGGAAGCAAAAGATGATAGAGATGAAGTGTCTGAGATGGGTGGTAGGATGCACATTGTGGGACAGATTAAGAAATGGGGACCTGTGAGTGTCAGGCATGACTGTTGAGGCAGGTAGGAGAGTAGCTTTGGATCAAGAGAGATGGCAACAGTTGACAAAACACCCCAACCCCACAAAGAAAATGGGAAAGTGGAGTTGATTGATGATGATGATGATTACACTTCTTAATGGTCAACTTCAGGTTTTTGGTTACCTGATTTAAATCCTATTTATACTGGATAAGCAGAGATTTATCATTGCTAAGCATATTTTTTTCACTTTTGTTGCAAGATTTACTGATGTGGAAATTCAATATATGAGTTTACATTTGACTCCACAGATGGGTAACCCTTTGAAATGCTGGAACCTGCCAGAGTGAGTCTCAAAACATGAATACTGAATAGCTGAAAAAATGGACTTATGTACCAAATCTGAGATGACTATTTCCCAGAATATTCACTTTTCTCTGAAATATGATGATTTTGGAGTTGGTATATATAAGTTTGGAGTGGTGTGGGGGGATGCGGGGGGCTTTCTTCCTACAAAAAAAGACATTTAAAGGAGAAGATCAATGTTCAAGGAATTGCTCTTCTCACATAATTTTGGTCTTTCTTTCTTCCTTCTTTGGCTTGTCAGCCCTCAACATTTAGCATGCTGATATTTCAGTAGGGAGCCCACATATGTGCCTATGGCAGAATGGAAAAAACACCCCAATACAGCTATCAAAACGGTAGCCAAATTCAGAAGAGTAGACTGTAAAATTATGTTTTTGAGGAGCTGTGCCATTTGTGATTTTCAATAAGGTCAGTAAATAGTTATTGGTTTTGGATTAATCTGTTAACATAATGGGATTGTTATCCAATGCAAAGTATATTTTTAGTTAGAAGGTCAAAACAAGATGGTTAGATTTAACCACTAAGGAAGTAACATGAGGGGTACTTCTGACAGTGAATACATTTGTAAGAACAAGCTGAAGAAGGGTTGCATGCCTAAAGGAAAATGGAACAGTTTGGATTAAGGAAATATAATTTACAAAATGTACAAAACCTTTCATATTTAGTTGTGTAAGTTACCCAGTTGATAGAGGTTTAGTTAAAATCTCCCAAAAGAAGTGTATTTGATTTAAAGGATAACTTTTAAGTGTTTCTAGGATGTCATTAAATTTCAGCTTGAAACAACTCAAGATCCAACATGACAGGAAGAGAGTATAATTAAACATAGTTATTTCCGTACTCTTATTACTAGCTAAACTGAATACATAATAGCTGTTGAACCCTGATATAAAAGGGCTGCAATTGCTACACTGGAGCATTCTCAGAAACTACAAATATGGATGACTAAAGGTAAGGAAGGCTACAAGTTCCAACATTTTATTTTTTTAATATCCTACCATCAAGCATTCCTATCTTCATAATGCTTGAACTGGAATTTGCTATGTGGGAATGTCCATAAACTGAACCTTATCTAAAAGGGCACTATTGGCTCACCAAATGTTTTAGCCACTATGTCAATATACTGTTGTATGAGAAGTATAAGATGTCACTACCAAAGCAGGAAGGACTGTTAGTAACCTCATTCCAAAAAGATGCACATCGGGTCCCACTAGACTGACACCAGTATACAAGCAATTATTAAAGCCAATTATTTTTCTCTGAATATGGTATAATTCTCAGTGAAGGTAGACTACTATTTAATATTAGGGATTTTCCTTCCCTGAAGTCACAAAAGGAGAATTCAAATATGTTTATCTGCATTTCCCTTAAGGTGAAATGTCTAAGACTATTCAGTTTCACATGGGTAATCATGAGGTCATATTCATATCTGAGGTGGTAAAGGGCCCTAAGTGCACTAGAAATAGCATGAGATCTAATGCTAGACAGGCAGATTATTGTTACCTGTCCTTATCCACATTGTTGTTGTAGGGTTTGTGTGTCAGACGTAAAGGATTATGACTGGGTCACTGATCCTAACCCACATATTATGTGTTCAAGACATGGATTCCAAGAAATTCACCTCAAGAGTGAAGCTCAGGAGGTGAATTTTTTGTCATCCGTGTCAAGAACACATAATGCAGGGCTAGGATTGATGAGCAGATCATAATTCTTTGTAATGAGCTTTATCTACTCCATGTAATACTAGTTATGGGAGAAAAAAATGCAATAAATCCATAAAACACTTAACAGACACAGTCAAAAAGGCAGTGTAGTGCTGTACATCACATTTACACCTAATTTTCATGCCTATCGACTGCCCATATTTTCACAGAACATCCAGGTTATTGATTCATATTTTTGTTTTTTCCTCGTAAAATCTGTAATTTTCAGACAAACCACTAAGGACTGAAGTCACTAAATAAAGACATGCATTACAGTTTCAGAGTTTGTATCCTTCAGAAAATACACATGAATACAAATCCTGTTATTCTAGCAACTTTCTGCATTCATTAGAGGAACTTAAGGGCAAGATACTGGAATGGACAGCAGGCAGAGAAATGTTTTGCTCTGCTGCTGTCATTTGATGATCAGTACAGGCAGATTTTACTGCCTAGTGTGGGACTCAAACTTAACAACTTTAGCAAGGGGTGCTTAACATTTGTTAAGGTAAGGTCATACACCACTCTCATGCTTAACTGTTTTTTTGCAAATATCAGAGTGTAATCAGAATACTTGATGCACTACAAAGTAATTGCCAATGAGTAGTATTTTATTAGGGTATGCTTTATGCCTAGAGTACCTATAGTGTGCTTGCATGTAGGCTATGTAATTCATATTAGCAGTATGTATAAGTGTGAGTGGGGTTCCAGAAATGTTTCTTGGAAGGTAAGACTTGTTATGAGGGTGCTTATGGGGCTTGGGGAATATGTTTTGACCTCTTTTGCATATGCATATGCGATGTTGTAGTACTTTAGCACTTAGTGGCATGAATAGTTTAGCCTCCAATTGCATCTACAAAGGGCAATTGGCTGTAAGAGCATGCAGCTCCTTGAGAAATAGCCAACATTTGCCGCAACAACTACCTTTACTTTGATTAGATATAAAACAGACTTGTTATCATTCCCTACTTAAGGTTTCACCCAGCTTGCTTCTAGGAAAGTGCCTTCCATTGTCATCTCACCATAACTAAAATCTGTCTAATGTTAATTTGTGGACACACACATGCACATGCACATGCAGAAACATACAATATACTAAGCAACACATGCACAAACAGAATGTTCCATAAGGGTTAATAATAGCTCTCCATTTCCAGCATTCCCTCTTCTATGTTTTCCTGGTAACATCCTGCCATCAGCTAGAGTGATCTGTCACACCAAAAACACAATTACTGCTTCCCCTTAAAATAAGCCACACATTATATATTTTTGTATAGTAACACTATCTCTAAGCAGTTATTCCTCAAACAGTGGATGGCAACAACTAAGGTGCCACTAGGTCTACATTCATAACCTAATATTAATAGATAAACAACCAGTCACAAACTTTGAAATTAAAAATAATAAAAAACGTTTGCCTGACTTATTACACTTCATAAAATGAATACACAAGCAGTTGCACTCATATCTAAATGTATTTCAAACATGAAGTTTTGTCCCAGAGCTGCAGTCCACTAAACACACTTCAAAAAGCAAGACAAAAACTATGCAAGTGACAGATGTTTTTTCTCTCTCTCTTTGTACTTAAGAGTTTCAATTCTGCAGTTACTGTTTAAGTTTAATTTTATATTTAAGTCATTTGTCTCCACGGTCTCATAACTTTGGAATGGATCAAGTCCAAATAAGTTAATGCATCTTTTCATCTGCAATCACATTTTAAGGAATACTGACATTAGGCACTAGTGAAGACAGTTTCACTTTTTTAAGAGATTTGCTTCTTTTCCTCTGAAAGTGATTACATATTTTGGACAGTTCAGACTTTAAACTCTGCATTTTACATGCTACAGTATTTTGAGAATATATCAACCACTGTGTTTTATAAAAAAATAATTATATTTAACTCAGGTTAATTCAACATTTTTGTGTATTTTCCTGAAAACAGTTGCAAGCATCACTCAGTCTGTCAACCCCCGCCGCTTCATAGATTCAAGTGAGCATTCTTATGACATGGTCAGGAAATAAAGCTTGGACTATACATGCATTTTGAAATGTGCTACCCACCCCCTGTCCTGACAGACCATCTGCATTTACATGATAGCCTTTACTCCAGTGCTTGATTTTTGTACTGTAAGTCTGTAATGTCAAATTCTATCTAACAAGCATTGTGTTTTGCCCAGTGTCTCTCTGTATACATTTTAAGGGATTAGGATCTAGAACTGCTCTAGATTGTTTTATCACATTTTGAAGCTTTTGTAAAGTCCCAGTTATTTCTAAGAATGCCATTTCCCACAGCTGTGTATTATTCTTCCCTTGTTTGTACTCTCTGTCTAAGTTACACTACTCTTTATTCTTCTCTCTATAAAGAAAACTGGCTAAGTCTAACCCCCAGTCCACTGTCTGAGCCATACAACTGTATGGTAAATTCTTAGCCATATGGACTAACTAGTAAAGGGGGTACACTCAGCTCTTCCTTCTGGGAAGCCTCCTCACAGACCTGAGTCCAGACAAACTTATCTGTACTTTTTTTCGGTATAGACTATAAAAGTAGAGGCTATGGTACCACACCAAGAAACAAACTTTTTTGTTTACTCTTATGTCCTGAGGAATGGCCTTACTTGATTTTTGATCATAGTGGTAGGGCATACCTAGGTAACCTCCACTTTGGCAAGCTCTGGACAAAATTTGTCACTACCTACAGCATGACCAAGATATTTACTTCTGTCATTCTTAATTTACATTTGTTTCCCTTAATACTCAACGCTGACATTTTTAATAATATTACTGTCAAGGCAAATTAAAGATTGAGATATCATCTACTATGCTAAAGGACCTGGAGAGCTCCTGCCAGGGTGATGGGGGGGTCAGGCACAGCCCCCCCATGATGGAAGATCTTCTACACCTTACAGTCCATATGAAAATTACTAGGTTAGCTGCCCTTGCTGGCCATTTTAAGCATAGTCAATTTCTCCACAGGTGAGAATCAAACCCTGTACTTTGTGTCTATGAGGTGAATACCTTAACCATTATGCCATCCTCCAGCTAACATGCTATACTATATCCTACCAGCCTGTGCAAAGTAATTGGGGCATTTTTCAAACCAAAGGGCATTTAGTGACTGTATATATATATATATATATATATATATATATATATATATCCAAATGGGGTGAAAAAAACTGACTTCTCTCTTGCCGTGGGTGCCAAGGGTAACTGCCAATAATCCTTACTCAAGTCAGTTGGAGTCTGAAGCTTAGCCCCACCCTGTTGCTGTAAAGCTTCATATGTCCTATGCATAGGGTATGTGTCTGCTTCTGTATAACTGTTTATTTTCCTGTAGTCTACACAAAACCTGTTCTTCCCAGCCTTTTATAGCAGCAACACTATGATTCAGGGATTATGGGATCCCTGCATTACTCCCAGATTTAGTATCTTCTATAAAGCTGGGTATAAATGTATATAGTGAATTCCTAGGTGCGGCATTGACTCTGTCTCTTTAACACTGCCCTAAAGCACACAGCGCGGTATATGCTGAGCTTACAAAGGAACATGCACTGGGGACTGTTACAGGCGGCTGTACTACCACAGAACTTATAGAGTAGTATCATTACCCTTCTTTAACCTAGAGTGGAGTTAATCCTGCATGGTTTTCTTGACTTGATTTGGCACCATGTAAGGATCATATTCACTTGACCATTCATTTCCTGTCTTTGCATAGTAGTGTATGAGTTGGAGACACCTTAGTTCAGCAGTGGACATGTCCACAAACTCTTCTAGTGCTGCTTGAATTTCCTGAATGTGTAGAGGAGAGGTGCCAAGACAATATAACCTCATCTACTGAGGAATCAGCCTCAGCCTTACTGAGGGGATATGCTACCAGATGTCCTCCAATTTGGGTTATAACCCATCACATATACTGAGTATTAGTATCTGTCATGATAAGGCTTCATCATACTGACATGGTAGAGGTTGTGTTTCTGTCTCCTGCTTGGGAACTTGACCACATATGGACATCACTTACCTTCCATGCCGCTTGCAACATCACTTTTGGTCAGACTGCATACTCTTGTGTGCTTGCTGTTCAGTCACACCAGACCTTTGTCTCAGATGTGCTTGTGCTACACATGCTTTTGCCAAACCCACAAGCCCTTGAGCTTATGTCTGTGATTTAGCACATTCTCCAAACCAAACTCATTGCAGGGATTATATTCAGCCTCCCACTAATCCTGTATTAGGTCTAGAGCCCCCCTAACCATGTGACCAAAAAGTAGCTCAAGTGGAGAAAAAAATGAGGATTTCTGTGACACCTCTCTGTATGCAAAGAAGAGATGGAGCAGATACATGTCCCACTCCTGCTTAACTATTATTTAAAAACTGCAAACCTTGTCTTGAGAGTAGACATAAGCCTTTTAACCAAATCATTTGTTTGTGGATGATGAGGGGTAGTTTTAGTTTTTAACTACTCCTGCCCCCAGAGCTTTCACAAACTCAGTAGGTCTCACATGATATTAGCCCTTATGTCCACCAGTATTCCCTAGAGAAAACACAACCTGCTGAAAACTTCTAACAGAGCATTTTCCACCTCTTCTGATTCAACAGATGAAAAAGCACCCACTTCAGAGTTGCATGGCATATTGCCATGGAAGTACATCTCTCACTTGTGGTATTAAAAGACTTCGCAATAGCCAGGGCTACCCTTCGCAACAATTCCACAAAAACATATAAAGGAACTACAGCAGACTTTGCTTTGTCTCTTGTCTTGCTAACTTTTTTGACTCTTTTTACATATGTTGCACTATTCTTTCATGTCTTACAATACTTGGTTAATACAAATGTTGCATAAGCCTCCTTTGTGCCCAAATGGCCTGCAAATGGAGTATCATGAGCTATATTCCAAAGTGCCAGAGTGTCATTCCTTGGGACTATTAACTGCTATATCATTTCACCACCTAGCCCTTCTTCATTAGTTTGTTTTTAAAAAGTAACCCTTTTCCCAGTATATAGACTTCCCTGACTTGAGGATCTGGAGCTTCCTTGGCAATTTATATCATGTTCTACAGGGTGAGCCTCTATCAACTTTCTGTTTATGACCTTCAACAGTTCCCATTCAAATGAAGTCCAACATTTTTATAGCTGTGTCTCAGATTCAAGTTTATCGATGCCAATTGTTTTTTTTTTGTCCCGAAACAGCTCCCTCCAGAGGGTTTCCAATAGCTTTTGACAGCTGTAGCTTGGAATCAGGATTATCGCTATTACTTAGCTCTTCCCTGAAGTAGGCGTTCCACCAGCTTTTATTGAAATGATATGAAATTAAGTAATATAATTCATCATATTAAATATACAAGCAGCTGTAAAGTTCACAGGTAAATAGATTTTGATCTCCTACTTCCATCTCAGAGATGGAATGCTGTCCTGTTTGTCTAATGAGTCTCAGGTTCTGTATTGCTTGTTTGGTTTTAATTTTTAATGTAAAGGTTTGTGTCTTTGCAATCACATAACTCTGGAAAAAATCTTGTCCACTAAAGATAAGTTATTTATCTGACTTGCAGTAACACTCCAAGGAAGACTAGGCTTTAGGCACTACATATGAGTACACATTAGAGAAGCCAATGCCACTTTTATAACAGCTCATCTGCATTTCCACACAAAGCAATGACATATTCTGTACACAATGCAATTTTTTACATTCTGCCCATTTTACATGCTGCAGAATTTACTGAAAGAAACAGTCACACCCCGGGATTCATGAAGCTTGCGCCATGCGCCGGAGTAGCGTCGGCGATCAAGTGCCAAATATGGCCGCCGAGTGATTCAGGTAAGAGCTGTTTCCACGTGCACTACCAGTGTACGGCAGAGCTGCGCAGCTCCTGGTGCATGTATGCTAATTACCCCATGCGCAGCAGTGTAGCATGCAAATGAAGGCATATAGCGATTCATGAAGTGGTGCAGGCATAGCGTAAGCATGTAGAAATGTAAACCAAAAAAAAACGGTTTACATTTTGTCAAACATAAAATTGGAGCCATGAAAGTGGACCAAACTTACGTATTATAATGTTAATATAAGCCAATGGCTAAATATATAGCCAATGGCATAAAACAACATGCACAACATATAAAAATAACATTTAATGTCATGGCCACACCAACGCAAAGTAAAACCGCAGTGCATCGGTGTGCAAATGGGATCACAAGGAAAATATATTTAGATGTCATAAAACTGTAATGTAACTCAATTCATGATATCCCCATAATAGTCAATGGCACGCATGCTACACCACAACCATGGCGCAAGGGTTAGGAATTAGCAGTCAATGCCATGCAAATGAGCCAAGTATTACAGAATTGCAAACGCCCCACCGGCGTAAGGATGTACCACACGGCATAGCGGTACAACACTGAGGAGTGGCCTGGAGGTAAACATGACATCAAGAGAGGGGCGTGCCACCGTAGCTGTAAGCACATTGGATCATTGCTAATCCATGTTGTGTGTTGCTAAGCAAAGCCACAGGATAGGGGTGTGCCATAGCTTTGGTTAGCTGAGAGCACACAAGGTAACCGAAAGTTCATGTGAATATGGATGAAAACACGCACAAAACCCGGTAATTGGCTGTGCTTGGCATGCACCACAGCTGAAACAGGAAGGATACAGAAAGACAATAAGGAAATGTTGCAGCATGGTAATTGGAGTACAAATGAGTAATTAGCACCTAGAAACTCACAGGGGACCATAGACAACAGCTAACAAGGCTGCTAGCAGCTACCTGCAGAACAGGAAAGGAGAGGTGCCGTACAGCAAAGAAAAGAGAACTGTCAGAACAAAGCAAACTTGCAGTAGATCAGCTACATAACACATTTTCCAACACAATCCTGGGTTGTGGAAGCACAAAACAAGAAAGTGGCAGCTGGATGTATGCCAGACAATGGGAGGGGAACCGGGTTGAAAACAGAAGTAAAGGGCAATAGATGAATCATGGCAGACAAGCGTAAGTCAACACCAAAGGCCCCACAATAGCAGTACCTGCTGTAAAACCAATAATTAAGATACTCTGCAGCTGGAATAGCACAAACACACTCAATTACACCAGCATCATCCAATGCACAATAGTATAAGGTGTAAAGGCCCCACACACACACACATGTGTATTCCCAGACACTCTGCACCATTGGTGTATACAGACGGGGAACTTTTAATATGTACATGTTAGGGGCCGCCATAGCTTTGATTCACCAACATGTGTTGGAGACTGACGGTGGTGTGGAGGATGATGCTGACAAACATCTCAAGCACCGGAGTAGGAGAAGAGTGTTCAGACCCAGGGTAACCCACCAGGGGCTACATGATCTGGAGATAGTAGAGCATTACAGGGTAGACAGGGACATCATACAGCAACTTGTTGAGCTGTGCCGGCCATGCCTCAGAGCCAGAAGTAAAAGAGGGGAACCCATCCCAGTGGACACGAAGGTATATGTAAGCTTGAGAATACTAGCCACTGGTACCTTCCAAAGGCCAACTGGGGATATCATGGGGATCTCACAGGCATCAGCATCCAGGATACTCCACCAGTTCCTGGATGCCATGTTATCACATGCCAATGAGCACATATACTTCCCCCAAATGCAGGAGGAGTTGGCCAGCAATATGCGTCTCTTCCACCATGTTTCAGACTACCTGGAGGTACTGGGTGGAATAGATTGCATGCACATACACATCAAGTCATCACGTGGTAAGCAGGGTAGGTGCTACATAAACTGCAAGGGATTCCCCTCCATCAACTGCCAGGTCATGTGCAATGCCAAGGGCATTATCATGGATATGTGTGCTGGCAGCCCTGGAAGCTATCACGACTCCCACATCTGGCATGCCTCACAGCTGTATCAGGTATTTGCCAGGGGGGACATCCCATATGGCCACCTGGTGGGGGATGCTGGCTATGCACTGGAACCGTGGATGGTGACTCCCATCAGAAATGCACACACAGCCATGCAAGAACGCCATAATGAGGCACACAGAAACCAGAATCATCATAGAGCATGTGTTTATATATATAGAAAGAGAGAGAGGGAGAGAGAGAGAGATATGTTGATATATGGGGATATACATATATATGTAGATCTATAGATAGGTTAACAACATCTACATAACCATGGAGGTACATATAAATGGGATACCTACCACATACCGACTGCTTTACATACCGATGTGCGTAATCCCGAGGCTTAAGGTCCGAAAGAACACAGTACCGAAACACCAGATGCGCGAGGTGTAATCTCACAATTTTAATGGACAGTTAGTGCTTCTGGTGTTGCGGTTCAGGTAGGTTACTGTGTGTGTGTTTCTTAGGGCTGTAGTGTGTGTAAGTGTGTATTCTGTGTGTGGTGTGTGTTCTTGGGGACTGTAATGTGTGGGTGTGGGTTAGCTTTGTGCCGTACAATATTAAAGTAGGGGGTGGTGTGGGGGGGTGCAGACACCTACATGGGGGGTGTAGGGGGGCTTGGCCACCTGCTCATACGTAGTGTAGCATGGTTTGTTTGGATGTGTTGGGTAGCAGTGTGTCTGTGTGTGCGTGTGTGTTCCATGTTTGCGTTACGTTCACGAGTTACTGTCGATGTCAGTAATGTGGGTTATGGGAGTCTGGTCCCGGTACTGTGTGCATCAGAACACTGTGGTTTTGGGATTCTGTAGGTCTCCCGTATACAGCGGTTGAAGTGTTCATATATGTGTATAACGTGGACCATAGCAATCACACATTCTGCCACTACCAACCTTTTGAACAAAGGATATGGAGAGTATATGCCTATACACTATTACAAATATGTGCTATGGACATGAGCCAATGATAGTGTTACCACCTGTCCAACTTTGCAAGGGACACTGCCTCTTTGGGCGGTTGTGTCCTGAACAAATATATTAAACGTGGCAAATGTCCTGTGATAGTAGGACATAATTATGTCCCATATGTACTGTAATAGTTGCATACAATAGTTATTTCTGTATCTAAAATACCTACATGTTACAGGAAACAGGATAAGCAACTAAACTGCTACAAGAATAAGCTTATATTTAGGCAAGAAAGGAAAGTTCTATCCCTTGTACTGACCGTGGGTTTGTGTCGGCCTGTAAAATCAGATGTGTGTCCCGAAACGGTCCCACTATGGCCATATGAAAAGGTGGCAACCCTAGCCAAAGAGGGTCAGTCACCAACACAATTATGATGACTGCAAATACCTATGACAGAAATACACAGCTTCATGTAGCAACACGTTATTACATTTAGATGTATTACCAAAGGGATTCAAGGACTAACATCACCTGCATGCTATACAGGAACCACATAACAGTGCCTTAATGAATCAGCCTGCAATTACCATTGTATTAGTCCGCAAAAGGATAGGTGTTCAAATAGGGAAGGAACCCTCACGCACATAGCGATTATGTATAAAAGCAGTTCCTACACACCTGCATCTGCTAAGCACACCCACCAACATCACCCCCACCTCCAAACATATTACAATACAAGCTGTAATAACATCACAAATCATTCACTCACTGTACGACATCTGCAAAAGCCTTAACATACCTTGTCAGAGACACACTAACATGACCCTATGTGAAATAGCTGCTGTTATACAATGGAACAGCTGCTGATGTAACAGGGTTTGTTTGCACTAATCCCATTTCAGAGGGTTGTGCATACACCGGGATATGTTAGCAATTAGTGAGTAACAGCACAGTATGCTACACTTGTACACCAAATCAAGGATGTCTGGTGAGCACAGTGTACACTACATAACAGTTCTTGCATAGCCATACGGCCTTGAGCTGGCCAAACATCCTTACCAGACTTAAACATCTGCAGAAGTATCAGGTACAAACAAACCCTGCATAAGTAGCACTGTTCCGAAATATAACAGCTGTACTCACATGTAGAACAAAATTGTCTAGCCATTACACACAGTCCACAGGAGTCATGAAGCTAATATATCTCTGTGTGTCTCCATATAGCTGTTGAAATATATCACACTACATAACAGTTCTTGCATAGCCATACGGCCTTGAGCTGGCCAAACATCCTTACCAGACTTAAACACAGATGCCTCATAAAATCCTCCAAAGCTAGTTACGAAAATAAAATTGCCAAAGATTCCAAAGACAACCACAAAGCATTCTATAATTATGTCAAGAATCTAAATGGCAATGCTCAGATCTGCTCTGAGCTAAAACAGAATGGCATTAAATATACTGATCCGAAGGATATTGCCAATATCCTGGCAGATCGATTCAGTGCCAACTTCACTCCACTCTCACCCCCTAAATGGCCCATCTCAATACCGGAAGATTGCCAAATTCCAGTAATAACGGCCACACAGGTACAAAACGCACTCTCTAAAGCCAAGAATACAGCATCCATGGGACCAGATGACATCCCGGGCTGTGTACTACATGAACTACAATATGAACTGGCACCTCACCTAAGTGTCATGTTTAATCATAGCCTCACCTCAGGTTTCGTGCCCACTGAGTGGCGCAGAGCTATAGTTATCCCAATCCACAAGGGGGGATCCACCTTGGATCCCGGAAACTACCGTCCCATCAGTCTGACAAGCCTTATCTGCAAGACCATGGAGTGTATTATCATGGAACTTATAAACAAAGACACTGGCAACCTTCAAACACTGGACCCCACCCAGTTTGGGTTTGTGAAGGGCCGATCTTGTCTCCTGAACCTGATTGACTTCTTTGAATCAGTCTCCAGAGCCATGGACAAGGGTAAGGTGGTCCACACAGCCTATCTAGACCTTGCCAAGGCCTTTGACACCATCCCCCACTCTGGAATCATAGATAAACTTACTAAGTTGGGCATTAATCCCTATGTCACCCAATGGGTTGCTAAATGGCTTACTGATAGAACCCACACTGTAAATGTAGCCGACTCCAAATCCAGCTCCAGACAAGTGACAAGTGGAGTACCTCAGGGTTCAGTCCTGGGGCGCTCTTGTTTGGCATCTACTTCTCTGAAGTACAGGTCAACACTAAGGGACTCTGGCTAACAAAGTTTGCAGATGACTGCAAATTGGGAGCCATTATTGAATCCCAAATGATGTGGATACTCTACAAAAGGGCCTTACAGAAACAGATGCTTGGTGCCAGAGCCATGGGCTCAAGCTCAATGCCAAGAAATGTATTGTTATCCCTTTGGGAAAAACATGTATCCATGAATTACCATATAGGTGGCAGTACACTAAACACAGAAAGTGTGATAAGAGACTTAGGGACACAGGTGGACAGTGGTCTCACCTTCGATAACCACATCGCCACAACAGTCAGGAAATCCTTCTATGTGGCACACCTCATCACAAAGGGCTTTTCATCCAGAAAAAAGGAGGTCGTTGTCCCACTGTACTCATCCCTCATTAGACCCATTATAGAATACAATGCCCCATTTGGTATGTACCTCTCAAGACATCTGCAACAACTGGAAAGGCCTCAGAAATACCTCACTAAAAGAATCACAGGCCTAAAGCAGATGCCCTATGCTGACCGCCTTAAAAAACTCCAGCTATACTCTGTCGCATATCGTCTACTCAGAGGCGATCTCTGCTTAACATACAAGGCCATGTCAAACCCAGAGCTGTTGGACATGCTACACTTAAAGAAATCCCAATCCCTCAGAGCTACACGCTCCAGGGATCTAAACCTTGTCATCACAATAAACACAACATGTTGGAGGGATAGGTTCCTGACCCAGAGACTCCCCAGACTCTGGAATAGATTGCCCATAAATGTCAAGCAGAGTGCCTCTTTGGACCTCTTCAAGAGGAACCTTGACGATTGGATGGGAGAAAGGAAATTCACCCCAGGGATCACGTCAGTCGCCCTGCTGGACAGGGGTCCAGGAAAGTAAATAATGTGGGAAGAAATATTCAGGGAATTGTTATGGCTAGGCTTGTATAGGCCCTAGGGCTGATAGCCTAGTACTAACCTATGAACCTATGAACCTATGAACAAAAGCACATCTAGGCCGTCTTGCTCGAAAGTAAGGCAAACGGACAACGCCCAAAAGGAGTACTCAGTTATACACCACTGTTGCCATGGTATCAGCTAATGGAGTAGCTGCACAGGTGATGTGCATCTAATTAACTACTTTGGAACAGCAATTGGCAGACAGGATACCACATGTTACCAATATGTAACTAGAAAAGGGTGTGTTATCACACATTCAAACCATCCGTATATACCAGCGGAACGTTACAAAGAACATTGAAACACAAACTGAAAAGGAGTGAATCAACAGCTAACGACACCTCGGGTTACTAATAAGGTATGTAGAACAGTCAGTATGTCTGTGTATGTAGTACCTTTCTGTAGTATTTAAAGTGCACACAATCCATATAGTGGAAACAGTTATCTTGTAGTGATGTATTGTTGAGCATAATAATGCTTGTAGTATTTGTGTGTACTGCTGTAGGTCACAAGGCAAACACCGCATACACCACAAGGGATGCTATATAAGGGCTTTGAACAGAAATGCTCCTCACCAGCCAATGTCAGTGGCAGAGCTGGTCCAACAAGTATGTGTTATAACAGGGGATAGTATATGTTGATATATTGTAACTGTAGCCATATGTATGGGTGTATTACAGAGAATAACATGTGGAAGGTTGGGCCACTGTGCAATTATGATTTGCATTGTGGGATATTGTGCCAATAACTGTGTAATGTACAGTATTGTAGGCAGATATGTATTACAAGCTACATAGCATTACTGTAATGTTAGGTAAACATTAGTTATGTCAATTGGCATTTACAATACACAATAACAGGATACATATGTCTTTTAGTGAGCCGACAGTTTATCAGCATGATAGCAAAGTAAAATGGAAGAACTATTTAACTATCCATGCACATAAGACATGTAATATGTGCAAAGGTAGGCATTAGGCTGTCTTACCAAGGGTATTTCTAAGCCTAGCTAGAGTGTGTTGGCTTTTGACACCCCCATAGGTTGGTTCCCTGTGCCTCTGAATGGCAGAGCCAACAGTTCCCTGTGCCTCTGTCCAGCAGAGCCACTGCAGTGATCCCCAGGGTACATGTCTGTCTCCCATCCACATGTCAAGATTTCCCTTGAAGAGTGCTAGTGAGGGGCCCTGCCTGATGTAGCATGGGGAGTGTCCTGGTCAGGAATCTATCCATCCAGCATGTCCTACTCATTGTTGTGGTTAGGTGTATATCCCTAGAGAATGTGGCTCAAAGGGGCTTCTGTTTAGGTGGAGAATATCCAGCAATACAGGGTTGGACATGGGCCTTGTATGTCAAGCAGAGATCCCCTGTGAGTATGTGGGATGCAACTGCGTACGGCTGGAGTTTCTTAGGTTGGACTGCATAGGTCATCTGTTTGAGGTCAGTAATCCTCTTGGTATGGTACTGGTGTGATCTTCCAAGCTGCTGCAGTTGTCTTGTAAGGTATATCTCAAATGGTGTGTTGTATCCTTTAATGGGTCTAATATGTCATGTGTAGAGTTACAATGGTGCCTTTGATCTGGATTCAAACCCATTAGAGATTAGGGGGGCCATGTAGAAGGATATTCTAACCACCTTGTCATTATGGGTATCAAAGGAGAGATTGCTATCTACTGGCGTTCCCGGATCCCTTATTACCTTTTCTGTATGTAGGGGACTAGCACCTAAGTGGTAGTCCATGGGTAATTAGTTATATCCAAAGGGGATGACTATGCACTTTTAGGCATTTAGCTTGACGCCATGATATTAACACCAGGTATCTCTCAGTGCGACCCTTCCAGAGGGTGTCTAACAGCTGGGGAAACAATTATGTCCCCTACTTTGCAGTCGTCTGCAAACCTTTTCAGCCAAAGCCCTCCTGTGCTTGTCTGTACATCAGAGAAGTATATACCAAACATGAGGGGTCCTAGGACTGAGCCCTGGGGGACGCCACTTGTAACTGATATACAGTTGGACCTACGGTATGCAACTCCCACTTTGTGGGTTCTGTCCGTGAGCCACTTTGCAAACCATCACATGACGTAAGGGTTAATGTTCAAACGGATGGGTATGTTGATAATACCAGAAGGAGGAATGGTGTTGAAAGCCAATGAGAGATCTAGATAGGCTGTGTGGACCTCCTTATCCTTATTGAATGCCTTGGTAACTGTCTCTAAGAAGTCCACCAGGTTTAGGAGTCTTGGTTTGCCCTTAATGCCAAACAGGGACGGGTCAAAGGTTTGGAGGTACCCAATGTCTCTGTGACAGTGATCCATGATGTGCACCATTGCCTTGCAGACCAGGCTAGTCAGGCCTATAGGGAAATAGGTCCCGTGGTCCATTGTGGTGCCACCTTTCTGGAGTGGGATAACTGTTGCTGTGCACCATTCAGGGGACACTATGCCCGATGTGAGGCTATTATTGAACATGGTGTGTAGGTGGGGAGACTGTACGTTCTGAAGTTCATGTAAAATGCAGCCTGGGATGTTGTCCGGTCCCATGGATGCTGTGAAATTGCCTTTAGAGTGTGCAGCTTGGAGAGGGATCTGTCAGGATGTTGCCAATATCAATTGTTTCTGTGATGTTCATGCCTTTGTGCTGTAACTCAGAGCAAATCTGGTTGTTGATATCGAGATATGTGACATAGCTATAGAATGCTTTGTGGTTGTTGTTGGTATTAGTTGTGTTTTAGTTTTCGTAGCTAGCTTTGTAGGATTTTATATGGGATCTCACCTTCTTACTGAGCTGGCCAGGGAGCTCCTCCACGCATGGTATTGTACTCTCATTTGCAACAGTATCTTCCTCCTGTAGTACAATATGTTTATGGCAGGGGACCACCAGATTGGTTTCGTTAATTAGGAGTATAGCATCCTGGTTCTGTTTGGGATAGCACAAGCCATGCACTCATGTAAGTGCTTATAGAGTGCATTTGTGTAGGATTCAGCAGTTGTAACAGTACTATCGATCTGCATGGGTGTCATGATGTCCACCACGTCTGTCTTAAGAAGCATGTAGTTGGCCTCGTAGACATATTATACTGTGGTTCCTTTAATGGGGGGTGGGTGCGGGATGTGGATATCAACGGTGTGCAGCACATGGTCTGATCGGACCAACAAGGAGTTGGCTTCATGTGTGGAGCACCAGTCACCCATGTTGGTAATGCCTAGGTCTAGGATATTGTTGTCCCTGGTGGGTGTGTTGATATGTTGAGTCAGGGCATTGGTGTTTATGAATTCCAGAAATTGTTGAGCTAATGTGTTGGTACATGAGTAGTTTTCCCAGTTAATGGTGGGGTGGATTCAGTGAGACTTGTGTGATGAGTGTGGTGTTTTGCGAATGTGTACCTTCTACACATGACAGTCAGGGTCAGGCTTGGTTGGAGAGACCTTTACCTCCAGTTTGGCTAGATGAGTGCATCTCTCACAGGTTGTAGTGTTGGGTGGTAGGTGGAGAGGCTTGTCTGTGTACATGAGGCAATGTGTACATTGCCTCAAGATGTCCAGATTTATCAGATAGACAGGTGAGAACACTGGCAGATGACTCTTGGACATGCCTGAATATAGAACTACATTCACCTAGATAAGTGAGGAAAGTGAGTACAAGAGCTAAATTACTCTAAGCAAGTGAGAAAAGTGTGTACAAAACCTATTCACCCTTACCTCTAGGTAATGAGGAAGATTGAGTGCTATAGTAAGTATTAGTTTACATAGTGCTTACAAGTCCTGAGCAAGTGCTTAGCATGAATAAGCAATCCAGATAGGGTCTTGAATAACATAAACACATGGCCCCCTCCCCTCAACAGGTACACAAGCATATATCCATGTACACCACAGGGCCCCTGTACCCACAACTATGCAGGTACAAGCTGCACTCAGGCTGCATGGGACATGTCCACATCACATGTTGTATCATACACATATGGCAAAACAAGATGCTCTCCACATACACATCATGTAAAACATAGTTCCATGTCAGGTTGTGTACACACTGAATGGTGCACACCAACAGGTATCACAACCCACAAAGGGGGGAGACACCACTGGTAATAGGAAGTACTTTACTACTATCCTGCTGAGTCTGGTCTGGAAGGCCATGAACCTTGATCAATTAAGTGATGTCAGCAGTACAGATGTAGATGCCAGTATGGTTGATGTCACACTGCATATCATAACCTTGCCAGGTCATAGGATATCATTACCCATACTGTGTACCACCTACACTCGGTATACTAGATGTACATTCTTATGTCACAGGAGGGTTTTGCAACAGGACTGCTGGCAGAACCAACACTACAGAAGGTGTCGGAATAATACATGATCATCACACCAGTGGCAGCTACAGTATGTCAGGGTTAATGGATTTTATTCCCCCTCATTGTAGTCCATACCTCACAGACAAACAGAAGGCATCTGCCTATTGAAGTATATGAATGACTATGACCTAGGAACAATAGCTGACTCAGGAGTGTTGTGGACAGCATACAGAAGGGGCTTTGTGGGTGAGGTGTGTGTGACATATGGACACAATCTGACAGCTACATATTGCATTGTCACCACTATGTTAATAACCCTGTACCCATGAACTACCACCTAGACAGCGGTCAACATAATGGGCACTTGTGTGTGAGGGATGCATCTGGCAGTTGTCTTTCCTGTGAAAGCTACATCACCACACCTGTCAGGTAGTCATATGTGGCAAACCTAATAATGATAGGGTGCCATTCATGAATATAGAGATCATTGTCCAGCCATTCACAACACTCAAGTGACCCATACCAGATCACATATTTCCTTTAAGGGGTATTGGCCATGTGCAGATGGCCTACACCAGTCTTCCCATTCCCCATCTCCACTATGTAGCATGATACATACCCTGAATAAATTCATGTCCAACCCAGTGATGTTGGACATGCTACACATACTCATCCTGATCTCGAACACATACTTCATGGACATCCACCCACCACATGCTGGACAGATCCTTGTCCCATACACTTGACATAGTCCTGCCATACTATACATTCCTGTCCATCAAAGCTGCACATCACTCCCCTCTCAGACATGGTGTGATGACCGCATGGTAATGCATGGTATATGTATCATTAACCCTGTGGATCAGTAGTGCGGCACTGCTCCACCTGGCCCCACAGACCCACCTGTCAGCTACTGCCAGGTAACCTTTCATCCTAGATTCATACATGGCCCATGGCATATAGCCCACTAGTTGACTTTGACTGTATATGCTATAGGTGATATCAGTCCCTGCAAATACCATCTGGCTAGCCAGTGTCCCATGTGTATCACATGTGCAACACAGGTGATACATGGCAGGATTTTGAATCACTGTACAGTGCCGTGTAAATGTATATGGCAGAACACATACATGTAAAACCTTATGTGTACATGTCTGCAGGGTCACAGGTCATGCCTGTTAAGGCAGTGTAAGTCCTTATATGTGACATATACACAGCATCAAGGTCAACTGCATTAATGTGGACACATCCAGCCATGTGTTGATAGGTAGGAACACCAGTACAGGCAAACAGACATGCCCACATCAAGACAGCAACCACATGGAGTATGAGCACTGTAATCAGGTGACACACACATATATGGTGATAATATCCACTCAACATTGAGTGCCACATGTGTGTGACACAAACACATCAGTGTCATGTAGGTTTGCAAACACAATTATTTAAACTTAATTAATGCGATACACATGTATGTTCAGCTGTAGCTCTGTATGTCTCTGTGAGTTACTGTGACCTGTCTCCATCATTATGTCTTCCAGGTATGCCATGTGCAAGGCTACCCCCTTTTACCCGCTTGGAGGATGAGGCCCACATCCCATACCTACTCGACAATCATGATATCCTGTTCAGCCATGTGCCACAGGATGCACAGCAGTGGGATGCCCTGTGAATGGAACTTCGTAGGAGGGTTAATGATGCAGGTGGCCACAACCGCACATACCAGCAGGTGCACAGACACTGTACAGACCTCATTAGATGGGCAAAACAGCGTGCAAATGCAATCACCAGGGAACAAGGTGCAACAGGTGGTGGACCACCAACCCAGCCCCCACTCACACATACCGAGGAGCTACTGGCCAACCTGTGGACACCTGCAGAACCACATCCACAAGCCTTAGCTGATATTGTGGAGGTGGGTGTCTCTCAACTACTGAGCCTGGAGTTGCCTGGTAAGTCAGTACTGCACCTATAACAGCTATATTCCATATAGTTGCATGTTTCACTGTACAATATATAATGTAACATCATATGTAAGGCATGTATATACACATGCCACATACTATAGTATACTACTCTGTGTATGCACACATGTGCATACACCATAGTATAGTCTAATGTACTGGTGAATGTGTTATCCACATTGCACCCTGTAGCCTTTATACAGGGGTGGATTATGCTCATACTGCTGTGTTACTCCTATTTAGGTACCTCTGGCATTCTGCTGCAACAGCAGCCCATTGCAGGTGAGAGTGTTATTATTTATCAGGAACCGTAATGCACAAATCTATCTGCCATGTGGCCATTTACAACATGTACGCATAATGTATGGTCCTGTCACAATATACAGGTCAGACCTGCAAAGCATCACAATGACTACCCATGTGCAACACTTGTAAACTATGTGAATCATCTCACTGACATGAATCCTCACAAACTGTCACTGCCAGATGTGTTGACAGCTGTGCATAAAATGGTGGAGGTGCTGTTCACTTTAGGGATGTACTACAGATCTGATCTACACATGTGGTGAATACAAACAGTACTACACAGTAGGCTGGGGTATGGCCAACACACAGGATTCACCGGTGTGGATCATAGCCCTGCTATGAATGTCACACAATGTGATGTGCTATCTTGACATGTTCATGACATCTATTGGCCTGGCTGCTACACTGCCTGCCTAACCTGAAAACATATCCCACATACCACCCTTTATTGGCATAACCCTGTTGTCAGTGGAGCATATATGTCATATGGGATAACACAGATATGTGAAATAGATGACCATCACAATAATTTGGACAACACATGTACACTCATGGCCATGGAGGATGGCCAGAGACATGGAGCAACACACACAGTAGACGTGTTGTGCTTGTGAGTACACCCTGTCATACAATGGCTACACATGGTTCAACCATGGCCTTTGTATAATGGTCATATTGTAGATGTGGAACACTAGACATCCTACAGGCCTGTGCACATCTTGTGTAGGCATAACATCAATCCACCACATAAGATGTGTTGAACATCTTGAGGGTGTTGCAACATGACAGCAGTCACCTGTACAGTATCCACATCAGGCCACAGATACAGTACATTCTCATTGCTGGTGTTGGACATCAATGTCATACTAGCTCCTCATGTGTGTGTGTGGTACACAGATGTCATGTGGGACATGGTGTACCGACATGTTCACCATGTCTGGCCATAGTTGCCAGGCTGCAGCAATATGGTTGCAGATGTGCTGGGGTGTCATCCGTATACCCATCAGTGACCTGTGTCACAACTTCCACATCATGGTTTAGTGTGTATACACCTGAGTGACATGGGTCACATTCCACAGTATATATGTATTGTATCTGAACACAGTCATGACTATGAACCCTGTCTGTAACTCACACTGTATAGCACTACAGACACCTCATGATTCCCTGCAATGGCCATGCACATCAGCTAAATGTGCAGTATATCTGTAGGGCAGACAGACAACACTGCATTGGTACACCATTGCCCCACTGTATATTTGACAGGACACCATTGTGTTTAACATGTATGCATATCATTGCACATATCAGCAGATCACATGTCATATTACATGTGATTATCAAGGACATATGCCACACATCAGGCAGGTGTACTGTTAACCTGTGCTGGTCCACATGGTGTAACACAGGGATATATGCTAACTACTACTATGACTGTGTAATTTGCATGCCGTCTGCTATGATACATGCATGCTTTTCTGTACAACCCAGGGATGTATGATAACTACCACTATTATTGTCTGCACTGCATGCCATCTGCCGTATCACATGCATGTCGCATGCCTTCTGTCATATCACATGTGTGTGTGTCTGTGTGTGTGTCTATTGTATAGATTGTAATGTCCAATTCTTGTCTGCCCTCACAGGTGATGTAGGTGCATTGCCCTCCTGCGGTACATCTGATGTTAGTGTCCCCACAGACTCTAGCAGTGAGGAATATATGTATGATTGAGACACAGGCAGAGTTGTCAGGGGCTGAAACTGTGCCATTGGTTGCCATTCCATCTATATCACCCTCATCCCCGCACACAGATCCCATACCTGCACATATCCCATCACCAGTGGCCATAGAGGAAGGACAGTTGGCGCGTGGTAGCTTGGAACAGGAAAGTGTGGGGGCTATGGAAGGTGTGCCTGCACACCATGGTGTCAGGCAAATGACTGGTGGTGCCCCACACAGGCACGTGGCCAGTGCTGCTCGTAGGAGGACCTCTGGTCAACATGCTCCTGCATGACAGAGCGCAGCAGCCGGTGTCACCAGATGCATGTCAGACTGTAATGGAGTCACAGGCACATGCTGAATGGTGCAACAGAGAAGATCAGAGGCTACAGAGGGCTGCTGTCCATTCTTTAAACAACAACATCCAGGCAATGGTAAATGCTCAACAGCAGATTGCTGATGCTTTGGATAGACGGTAGGGTGACATGGTTGGAGTCCTTGACCATGGCATGACAATCCGTGAGTGTGAGCTGTCTGTGTTGGAACATCTGGTAGGAGTGAGGCATCGAGCACGTGGACGTAGGCCTGCTACATCACCTGTGTCAGGTCTACGTGTATGAGCTACCTCACATGCCCACTCCCATAGTGGTGGTAGCAGCAGCAGTGCATCTGGTGCTGTGCTGTCCACACCATGACACAGCAGGCCACGTGCATGTGGCCCGGGATGGTCCCAACAGGGACTCAGTTCCAGTGGACAAGTGGCATCAGACAGTACCCAATCTGCACCTCTGTCTGGTAGTGCCTGTGCAACCCCTGGCAGGCACAGATCACATGTCCATGGCCAGACACCGTGAACTGTAAAACCTCACCTGTACAGTCTGCAGCTGTCAATAACACCCCTGTGTAGGTCAGACACATGGGAGGACTGTGTGCATACATACACGCACACACTGGAAACATATGTAGGGCACCGCAACACACACATGCATAACATCTACACACACCCATTTAGATCAAAGGCCCAAACCCACACACATGATGTCATCCAATGGAGCAGCTTAGGCCTCTGGCAAACATTAACACCCTGTGCATATGATGATGTCTGTGTCGCATCCCTGACATCCACACCATCGGTGCAGGGACATGCTCATATGGTCTGATGCACAGGGTGAATAGACTAGGATGATACGTGTAGTTTACAACTGTTGAGAACTGTTGACAGGCAGCAGATATACCATGTAGTACAGGTGCACAATACTGTTAACAGTATGTGTCTTGTGTAACAACAGTGCAGTCTAGGCCTCTGGCAAACATTAACACCCTGTACATATTATGATGCCTGTGCCACATCCCTGACATCCACACCATCAGTGCAGGGCCATGCTCATATGGTCTGAAGCACAGGGTGAACAGACTAGGATGATACGTGTAGTTTACAAATGTTGAGAACTGTTGACAGGCAGCAGATATACCATGTAGTACAGGTGCACAATACTGTTAACAGTATATGTCTTGTGTAACAACAGTGCAGTCTAGGCCTCTGGCAAACATTAACACCCTGTACATATTATGATGCCTGTGCCACATCTCTGACATCTACACCATCAGTACAGGGCCATGCTCATATGGTCTGATGCACAGGGTGAACAGACTAGGATGATACGTGTAGTTTACAGATGTTGAGAACTGTTGACAGGCAGCAGATATACCATGTAGTACAGGTGTACAATACTGTTAACAGTATGTGTCTTGTGTAACAACAGTGCAGGCTAGGCCTCCAGCAAACATTAACACCCGGTGCATACGATGATGCCTGTGCCGCATCCCTGACATCCACACCATCAGTGCAGGGATATGCTCATATGGTCTGATGCACAGGGTGAACAGACTAGGATGATATGTGTAGTTTACACATGTTGAGGACTGTTGACAGGCAGCAGATATACCATGTAGTACAGGTGCACAATACTGCTAAAAGTATGTGACTTGTGTAACAACAGTAACTGCATGTTGGTCATAATGTTCTGCTGTCCTTCTTCAGGTCTAATTGCACGTGCCGGTGGATGTCAGTGTTTGCAGTTAGTGTCCCATATGTCAATGTGGACCACTCACAGATATGTATGAATATACCAGCATGCACCATGCAGCTGCCACATACCAGTGAGAATGTCCCACGTTACAAATATGTCTACTGTTCCATGAGCATGATAGCTGTGTATTAAGCTACTGTGGCCACAGATGTGACATCCACAAAGGGTGACATCACAGGTACAGTTACATGGAGTGGTGAGGTAAGAGAGTGGTCTAGCTGATTACAAGGGTAGAGGCCAGTGGGAAGTGTGATGCCTCATTGGGAATTAGTAATACATGTTCCCATGACAGTATGCCAACACACAACTGCACCCACACACTCAGGTATTGACACACATGTATTCAGTGACACAGTAACACACCCACACACTCATGGATTCACCAACACAGTAAGACACGCTCGCACACAGTCGCTACTGGTGGGATGAGGACCCCTGCCTATGTGCAAATCATCATTACAGTACTGTGCACCTACATGACATGCCACAGAGAATACACATGTACAGGTAGCGAGTACAGCCTAAGATCGGAGACATCAACACGGATAGTAAAATGCATCACCTGAATGGTGGGTGGGGTCTTATCAGCTCAGTACGGTAACATACATCCTCACCCCAGGGACCAGTCAGCCCTACATACACACACTGTGGCATTCAGTACTTAATACACCTATGTCATACACATAAAGATACCTTGCATGTGTGAGATACACGCCCCTGCCTATGTCCTGCTTTCTACATCGCAATCTGTTCAGATGTGTACACTAGTGTACATCAGAGTGAGTAACAATTGAGAAGTATTCCCCACAATACATAACATATATGGACACACACACACATGCCAGTACTGTGAATCTCAGACCTGCCTAGCTCATGTTATGTATGTCAGACGTACAGCAGTATTGCATGCATTACAAACTATACTGATGCTTCCTGTGGCAACAGTGCTGATATATGCACTAGGGACGTCATATCTATTAACAGGTGTCAAGTGATTTACCTTCGCTCTCACCCTGACCGCTGTCTAAGTTGTATGTTATGTCCTTCAATTAATGAAGCCATTGCTTACCGGTTACACAGGGTATTGTAGGACCGCTTGTGACATGCCTGTGAGCTGTTCACAGCAAACATCCATCTGCAAAGATGCCCCACTACTTAGTTATTTCCACACATCTGTTCATACCTGTGGTACATCTTTCTGTACATTCAGCATATCACCATATAGAGTTGGCAATGTTGAGGCTGCATTGCAACTGCATGATGTACTAGGATACATGCCACCTGCATACATCAGCAACTGCACACACATGTTATCTGAATGCACAACACTACGTTTATAGGCATGTAGGTCTTACAATCCTGACATCTGGTCATGTTTGTAGGCATTGCAATTGGTGGATATGTGTAATGATATACATGACACATGGACTGTTGTATGATTTGATAGGTAACCAGTACAGAGGGGATGTTACCTCTGTCAACATTGATATCACACATTATGTACTGTTAGCATTCAGCAGCCATGGACCTACATTCCATGTGTATATGTGTAATGGCTGTAGCCACCTGTTTGCACAAAGGACAACAACAGCTATGCTATTTACAGGTATGTTGTGTGTGTGGAATGTACATACCCAGGGCAGGTACATGTATGTCATATCCATACATGAGGGTGTGTACTGGGGTACAGCAACAGTCATCTGCTAATGGTGGAAAGTACCGAGGGCCCCTGGTATGTATACAGCTGACCTGGTCACAGACAGTGGTATCATTGCATTGGATAACACATGATGCAACTGTGTCAGTACATGTGTACTCTCTACAGTTGATGTAGAGCTTAGTACAGTACACAGGTCAAGGGTTACATGGTGGTGTACTCTTCTATGTCATACAACATGTATGGTTGTGTGTTGGTGGTCTGATGGCATGGCGGTGTCTGAGGTTTACATCTTAGAATGCAGCATGTGACACTGTGTCCTGCACATGACTCATCTGTGATGCCTTTCGTGGGGGGATCGGTCAGTACATGTGAGTGGCCTTTATGTATGTGGGTACACCACCTGGAGCAGTCCGTACCTGTGTTATGGCTCACATGTCTGGTTCTGGGGTATATGGTGGTAGTGCTAGGTTCTGAGGTATATGGTGGTAGTGCTATTGTGCACTACAGAGCCATCAGCCAGGTGTTCCTCACTGCGCAGATGTCAGTACTCCCCATTGTTGAATCTACAGTGACCAGCTGTGAATATGAACGCTACACATCTAGCACTGGTTAGCATAAAAAAATGCAGTTGTCCTGTAGGTGTATGGGAGTTAACCTGTGTTTAGGACATTTGCCTTGGAATGGCACTTTGTGGGTGGATGCGACTTGGGTAATATCCACACTCTCTTGTATCATGGATGCATGTGATATGTGACAAAGGCCTGCCTACTGTCAGCCATGTCATCCCAGAATGACAGCTGATGTCGTGTAAAGACCGGTGTCAAATAAATGTAGAGCAGCGTTTCTGCTAACAATGACAACTACTAACACCAGAGCCCATTACAATGTGTTTTTTACGTCTACCTGTAATAGAATGGCCACTGTGACCCTTTGTGTTTAGCATCAGAGTGCATCCCAATCAGCCCTGTGCTACTAGGAGTATGAGCATGCCCAGTATATCCTTGGTGGACACATAGTAGTGCATTCCGACCAGCCCTGTGCTACTAAGTGTATGAGCATGCCCAGCATATCCTTGTGTAGATGGACACATAGTGTATTCTGAACAGCCCTGTGCTACTGTGTGAGCATGCCCAGTGACACCTTGTGTCGGTTATGTGCCTCTGTGTATGGGCATGGCCATTGTAACCCTGTATAGTGGTAGTAGTCATCCATTCCACAGATGGGCATACTCCAGGTCAGGATGGATTCCTACTTTAAACACACAGGTTCACAGGTATGTACATCTTAACTGCCAGCATCCCTGTTGATGTCTGCATTCCCAGACGGTCATAATGACAGCCTTGACATGTGTAGTCTGTGTGGTGCGATTTGTAAGTATGTAGTATTGTAATAGTAATCTGTAAACAGGTGTTCCGTACCCGCCACTGGTGTGTGTGTGTGTGTGTGTGTGTGTATGTCTGTCCTCATTTGCCAGTGGACTCTAAATTGCTTTTAGACTGCCCACACTCCATATATTTCTTATACCCACCATTAGCAAGGCAGATGATGTCACCCATTTACAAATACACCTCTGGAAGTGCTGTGTCCCAATAATCTTGGTAGTGCATTCTGTAACTGCGTAATGCTGTAGTGTAATAAAGTAGTTAGGTCAGTGTTCTAGTCCCACACTTGCCGTGTGTGTGTGTGTGTGTGTGTGTGTGTGTGTGTGTGTGTGTGTGTGTGTGTCCTCGTTTGAATGAGGACTGAGTAATACTTTTAAACTGCTCATACTCCATACATTTCTTATACCCACTGTTAGCAAGGCCGATGATGTCATCCATCTACAAATAAACCTCTGGGAGTGCTGTGTCCCAGTAATCTTGGTAGCGTGTTCCTTAACTGCGTAATGCTGTAGTGTAATGAAGTAGTTAGGTCAGTGTTCTAGTCCCACACTTGCCGTGTGTGTGTGTGTCCTCATTTGCCTGAGGACTGAATAATGCTTTTATACTGCTCATACTCCATACATTTCTTATACCCACCATTAGCAAGGCCGATGATGTAACCCATCTACAAATACACCTCTAAAAGTGTTGTGTCACAGTAATCTCGGTACCGCATTCTGTGACTGCATAATGCTGTAGTATAATAAAGTAGTTAGGTCAGTGTTCTAGTCTCATCCTTGCCGTGTGTGTGTGTGTGTGTGTGTGTGTGTGTGTGTGTGTGTGTGTGTGTGTATGTGTCCATTTGCCTGAGGACTGAGTAATGCTTTTATACTGCTCACACTCCATACATTTCTTATACTCACTGTTAGCAAGGCCGATGATGCCACCCATCTACAAATACACCTCTGGGAGTGCTGTGTCCCAGTAATCTTGGTAGCGCATTCTGTAACTGTGTAATGCTGTAGTAAAGTAGTTAGGTCAGTGTTCTAATCCCAGACATGCCAACTGTGTGTGTGTGTGTGTGTGTGTGTGTGTGTGTGTGTGTGTGTGTGTGTGTGTGTGTGTGTGTGTGTCTACTTGCGTGAGACAAGTACAGTGCTTTGTAGTATTTGCCATAGCACGTGCCCTAAATGCATGTTGCTGCAGTGTGCTACGGTAGAGGTTTGTATACATGACATGGCAAGTGTGTGTTTGTCTGTCAGAGCCTGTGTAGAGGTGGCCATGATTGTCTTACCGTTAGACATGTTTGGGTGCGGGTTTTGTAGTTTTCCTATATAGTATCCATCTTATGACACATTGGCCACCTCACAAGGAGTACAGCTGTCAGTCAGCCATGGCACTGTGTTAGCAAGCCATACCCATACATCTGGCAAAAGGGCTGGTGAACTAAGTATGCAGCTCTACTAGTACCCGGTATATGTCCTGCACCCATGTGCCATGCACATACAACCTTGCTTAGGATATCCCACTATATTGCTAGTAATATGCACATTGAGGACAGACAGTAAGCATGGTGTGACTGCAGTGGCCTGCAGAGGACATGGCACCCTGTAAAGTGGTACAATAGGCACATATATGCGGACATTGTGCCTTCAATATGTTCCACACTGAATGGCTGCAACATATGTGGTGCCATCATATGTGATCCACTAAGGCCAGACAATGCTGTACACATGTGCCCTGTATGGACCCATGCCACTGACACCACGGAATACCTGTATCATTCTATCCATGAAGGTGCAGGGCCGACCTGCCCACTATAAGCAGGTTTCACCACACCAGGCCAGTATTGGTATATCGAGGTATAACAGGCTGTGTACACTGCATGTGTCTGCCAAACCAGGTACACCTGTACATGTCACAGTACAGTATTGTGGGACATGCACATCCCAGGCAATGTCCATGTAAAGGACTATCAAACACAGACATGGCATGCATTGCAGAGCTATGGCCCTACACATTGGTAACCAGGATGTCAGGCCAGATAATGCAGTACCCATCTGTGTGGGACATTGCAGACACTACACCCCTGCACTGCACACCATTGTCGGGTAACACAATGGCAAGGATTACCCCTCACCCAGCCTTGTACAGCCATCTTGCACAGCCAAACACTACACACCCATGGAGCATTGCATATCTGCATGACAGTACTGGCACCCTGTATCTGCATGTGGGTTGTGATGCTCCCAACCACAGTCACTCCCAGTATAAACCTCATTGGTATACCAACAGTTGTCAAGCACTTTCACATGCCCTAGCCAATAGAACCTCCAGATATCCCCTGTGGTGCATGTGGTCCTGTGCATTACTGCAATGTGGCAAACTAAGTAGTTACATTGTGTATTTGCCACCCTGGCAAAGGTGTCAATGCGTGTCCAATAGAGTGCGGCTGTGGTGACAATGGCATCTGTTCATGTGGACTGACATGTGTGCCACACCTAATGTATGTCTACTATATCTGTTGCAGATGGCACTCACTCACCTACACACATGTTCTTACAGCACAGCAACATGTCGCCTTTGTGGCACATGTAGTAACGTCATGCACATGTAATAGTAATGAGTAGTCAGGAGTTTGCCCCTGTACTATTCAGCGTGTGGCAGATGATGCTTATGGTTAAGTCTCCAACCCCTTCCCTGGTGCACATTGTCTGTCCCGCACACACACTCTCTGATGGATGTGAAGGTGTACACCTGCACAGCAGCAGCATGTGTATTGCAACAGATGGAAATGGTCATGTGATGGCCTCTGCCCCTATTGCAGTCCTCCTCTATCTGATTGCATGTGGTACAGCTGTGATGGTGTTCCCATAGCCATCCACATGATTAACACAGTACACTATCTAGGGAAACATGTTATTATCTGGCCATGACAGTCGCTGTGAGTGGTACCTGGATGTGGTGTTCTGACACTGCATCGCAGATGATATCTGGATGTACCTCAATCATTTTCACAGTGGGAAATAGCCTAATGACAGGAGGTTGATGTGCCACACAACTACAGCATGTAAGTGTAGCTATGCTGCATTGAGACTACTGCCTGTTTAATATGTGTGTGGTAAAGGCTATTCTGCATGTTATAATACAGACATGACAGTACTCTGTTCATAAGGGAACCCCATCTGTAGGGCCATTTGTGAACTGGTCAGTCTGACCAGCCATTTGATTTCTGGGTTACACACTGAACACACTTCTGTTCACAGCAGAAGCATGGTGTGTGGATTGCAGACAGTACATGATGATAGGGATGTGTTACTGCCATCGCATCCCTGACTGGACATGTGTCACATGAGACAGTGGTATGACTGACACTGTGTGGGATTCCCAGTGAGAAGCCAGTGATGGGCAACTGTTCATAGCTGCGGTCACACATCTACTACACATTGTACAGTTGGCATGCGGTATATATGCATGTGTTGTGCTCCCTCTGCAAATGTATACCATCTGTTGTTTTGGGTTGCTGGTGATATCTATGCATACTGTCGTAGGTAACATTGCATACTGTTGTCTATCACTAAGCCATATGTGGGTTTAAAATGCAACACCATAGGCTGATTGGGTTGGTAGGTCCTGGCAGATCCTCCTGTCCCACTTCAGCTGACCATGGCACCGGGCACTAACACATCTGGGGCCCAGCCATTAACATCAACCTCTGTTGGCTCTGCACCACCTTTGCGTGGTACCACCACGGAGGATGGAGCATGTCCCCCTTGGGAGCGGGACCAGACAGGTACATATCTGCTGTCCTGCGGTCCTGGACGTGTTGCATTGGTGGCTCCCTAAGGGGTTACAAAGCCAGATATGCCATTTCAAGGGCAGAGTGTCACATTTACAGGGTGATACTGCCCCTGCTGGACAGCCCCCAGCACTGCCTCTTTTGCAGCTGTCTAGGTGCAATGGCAGTTGCCCATGGCTGGGGACTTCTGTCCCACTGTTCCCATGGGCTTTGGAATGCCGGAGACCCATCCCCATCCAGGGTGTATCCCCCCCACATGTGTCATATACCAACCCTGTATGCTGTCATTTATGTGCTCCTACCTATCCTCCACGGCCATAGTTACACTCCTTTCCCAACATCTGCCTCTCACCTACGGACACATAAGGCCATTTGGCTCCTAGGACACCATCTGCCCTATACATAGTTGTCCATTACACACTCGTGCCCACTGGACACATGAAACCCCTGTAATATGCATCATAACATACTACTGTTATCCTCACCACTGTCCCTCAGGCGCACAATCCTGGTATGCACATCACTCCTACATGGTCCAGGTACACGTGAGGAGGACGACCCCATTATACATAAAACACGACCGGTCCCTCTATGGTTACCCCATTTACCTTTATCATGATGATGATGTTGCACACAGCACATTGCAGGAGTACTGTTCACACATAATGATTGGACAGGTAATGTTGTGTTAATGTACATTACATGCACAGAGTGATGTATACGGCCAATGTACAACTATTTGCATGTATGACTGACACATGTCTGTCTGAGGGAGTCTTGCGATCACATAGAGCAACACCACTACATAATACAAGTGTCGCTGGTGTTTCCCATTTCATTCGTTTGTAATGCTTTGTTGCCACATGGTATTTCCCTGATACATCTCTATATATGTATGTACATATATGCTGGACAGAAATATTCACATGTACATCTGCATGATGGGATACATTCCTATACTGTTGAATGACTGCGGTGTATGATATCCTCTGTTTACAGCCTCTTACACTCGATTAGCCTCTACATTGCTTAACCAATGCAATACTCGCATACTGGTAGCCAAACACGCTTACATCCACTCGATCCCGCACTTGCTAATGCACCAGCATTGGTGCTTGCATCTGTCACTCACACCCCTGTGTGTGAGCGAGGACCACAATATTACCTTGTGATGCCTATTACATTGGACTACATGACTACAGTATT